>NC_066862.1:19149886-19454678 GCF_025177605.1 Cucumis melo
CAAAGGACACAATCAATGGCCGTTTAGATCTAAAAGACTTGAATATGCGAAAGGAATTACATTTGCAAATGCAAGGAACTAAGCTAGTAAAACCACATGCTACGTATTCATTAACTGGTAGCGAAAGAACAGACTTTTGTAAGTTCTTGAAATCAGTTAAATTTCATGATGGATTTGTCTCAAACATACCATGATGGGTAAGGGTCAATGATAGAAAATTATGGTACTAAAGACTCATGACTCTCACATTTTACTCCAACAACTTATTCCCATTGCTATAAGAGCGTACTTATACAACTATTGTTCAATTATGTAATTTTTTTCATGATCTGTGTTCGAAGACAATACGTATCAGTGACCTAAAATCGTCTGAAAGCTGATATTGTACTCATACTTTGCAAATTTAAAAGAATTTTTCCACCTGTATTCTTTGACATAATGATACATCTTACAATTCATTACTGATTGAGATAAAAATTGTTGGTTTAAAGAGAAGCTTGCAAATAAAGGGTATATATTATATATTCAATAAACTTACTTATGACATGTTATTTTAAAGTCTAACAACTTATAGTTGATTTTGCAGCATAATGGTACGTCCAGGCTCAAGCACAATTTGCATTGGTTGAACTTGAACAAATAAACACTCCACTAGTCGATCCTTCCACTCATCAAGACGACACGAGGGCATTAGGTATTAATAAGATATGTAAGTTTATTTCTTATACATTACTGAAATTATCTAAAATTTATTTTACTTTTCAGATCTCAATCATAAACAAAAAAATTGAGGAAGGGGGGTGAGAGGGTACGGTCGAAACATCGAATTCGACAAGTTTGTGGAAAAACATAAAAAATCAAGATTGAGATCAACAAAGATGAAGGAAAACAAATAACTTCTTTTGTCCCTAAAATTGCATTAGGCATTGGTATAGCAGTTCGAAACACTATTCCATTGAGTTGTGAGAACTGGAAGGCGGTACCTATAGGCGTAAGGAGCTTGTGATTGATCGATTGGAGGTACGTTTATGTTTCTTTTATACATTCTTATACTATTTTAAATGAAAAAGTGATCCATTTATACATGTATTATTGAATATGTAAACACATTTTGAATTTGACTCCACAAACATGGTTGTGAGAAAATAGTTGGAAGAACAGATGCAGAACACCTTTAAAGAATTTAAAGCACACTTGCACGAAAATTACTACGAATTTGATGAACCTATTGAAGCTCGTGTCAGTCCACCAGATAGGATAACACATAAGAATTAGAACATTATGTGTGATAAATAGGAAATAGAAGCATGGAAGGTATGTTTTTCTTAGTTCAACAAATTGTTTTACATGAATATGACGTACTTGTTCTTATCACTACTTTAATTAGAAAAAAATGAGAGACAAAAAAAAAAGAAGTAGCTTCGCAGTCAAGTTCAACATCCATGTCACTAGCCTGAAGTCATTCCTCCAATTTCGACTTGAATTGGTATAATGCATTGTAATTATATTTTGTACTATTGCATGACACTTTTTTTATAATCTCAATTGCAATTTTTATAGAAAAAGAAAAAAGGTTGTGGTATTGATGCAATAGAGGTATTCAATGAAACACATTTTCGTAAAAAAGAAGGATGAATCAATGATAAGGCAAAAGATGCATACGTAAGTTTGTTTTATCATGACTAAGTAAATTCATGTGCTATTTAATATATTTAATCTAACTAGATCCTTCATATAGTGGAAAATACAACGAATCATTGTAGAATCAACAGAAGATGATGTTCAAACAATATCTAGAGCGAAGGCATGCGAAATTGTATTAGGGTGTCGGACAATGCAAAGTGTCAACCCAAAAAGTGTTGAATCGTTAGGTAGTAATGCGTCATCTACACGTGAGAAATAGAAGAATGAGATGACATACGTTAAAGAAGCAAATGAAAAGTTAACTGATGAGCTTGCAAGATGGGAACCAAGGTGGGTTGACATAAATAAAAAAAAAAGTTGGATCTAGGAGAGGAAGAGGATGTACCTTCAAACACTTAGGTATTGTCCTAAACTAAAATTAAAAAAATATACTATATTATTAAAGTATATTTCAATATTATGTGTGGCTATCATTTAGTTATAATAGTTAATCATGCATACATTTCACATATATTTTTATACTTGAGTTGAAATATTTTGTGGCTATCCTACAGTTACGGTAATCAATCATGCATATAGTGTCATCTCACAATAAGGTTTTTGGATGGTTTGTAGAAGTATCACTTAGACACTTAGAATCCTAAGGTCATTTGCATCTTGTTTAAATCTTCATTTTTTTTAGGACTTTAAACTTACCGTTTTGATTGAACTATGACATTTTTAGGTTTTTGGATGCTTTGAAACATACATGGCATTTTAAAGTATATGAAATTTTTTTAGGTTTTTGGATGGTTTGTAGAAGTATCATTTAGACACTTTAGATTTATTGCAGGTTTTATGTTTTGTTATCACACTTAGCCATTTAAAACTTGTTTTGTAGGTCAGCTTTGAGAGTTAAGACACTTTTTAGCACATTTTTAGTTAGATTTTAATTTCAAAGTCACACTTGGGCATGTAAGTGTTGTTTTGAGAGCTAAAGTGTCACCTAGACACTTTTAGAAACTTTTTAAGTTGGTTTTGAGTTTGAAAGTTATAGTTAGGTCATTTTCATTTTGTTTTAACCTTCACTTTAAAGCATATGACTTTTGTTTAGCTTTTTGGATGCTTTGGTGAATTATCATATAGACACCTCTTATGTATATATTGTAGTGGTTTGAGTTTGGTAGTCATACTAAGTTGTTTGTAGGTCGGTCGATTTTGACACTTTTTAGGACATTCTTTTAGGTTTTTGGATGGTTTGAAACATATATGAAGATTTTTTTTGTCTTAAAGTACATAGGTAATTTGTTTTTGGATGTTTTTACACTTTATGGATCATTTGTCTTAAAGTATGTAATTTTACTTTATTTATTTTGATACTTGATTCATTTGAAACAAGTAGTTAAGATTTTGTTGGAAAACAAACTAAGGCTAGATGCAGCGGAATTAACATAAAAAAACAATTTCTAAACCCTTAGAATGTAATAGACCGTGCATAAACAATAAAACCACGAATAAACATACCTTTATGTCGACGTGAGTAACTCTCCAAGTTTGAATTACCTCTGTGCTAATAAGGATGATCCTCCAAAATCGTATCACCAAAATGCTGTGAAATCACTAGTGTTCTCTGACAGTATCCACACGCGAACTAGAAATTCGACTTGTCATGCTCCACACCAAAAGTTGCTTATTGCAACCCAGTGGAGGCGTGCCACCTAAACCTTCAATGCTTACCATACTACCTAGTAAACTGTAACGACCCAACTTTTCCGGACTAAGCTGAGGTCACTACCAAATACCAAAACTCGACCATTCAACGTAAAATTTAAAACGGACCAGATACGATTCATTAAAACAGTATAAACCTTACAAAAGACAGTTTCGGGCCCTATTTTAAATAATTCAAAAAGTCACAACATAAAATGTCAAGTCACCAGTCCAAAAATCACAATCAAAATATTTTGACAAAACACATAGCGGAAGCGGAAGAAAAACAGACGCGTCCATATGGCCTTCACGCACCCTTCCTGCCTCTCGTCGGTCTGCCCCTCGCTGTACCCCTACCTGAAAAGTTAAAGAAAAGAAAGGGTGAGTATAAACATACCCAGTAAGGGACCCACTACTGGGCCCATTAGGGAACAACAGTTAACTTCCTATTCGGGGGTACCCTACATAACAGTCTAGTGGTTCCGTAGAACGCACATATCAGTCTAGTGCTCCCGAAGGATGCACATGTCAGTCTAGTGCTCCCGAAGGATACACATATCAGTCTAGTGCTCCCGAGGGATGCACATATCAGTCTAGTGCCCCCGAAGGATGCACATATCAGTCTAGTGCTCCCGAAGGATGCACATATCAGTCTAGTGCTCCCGAAGGATACACATATCAGTCTAGTGCTCCCGAAGGATACACATATCAGTCTAGTGCTCCCGAAGGATGCACATATCAGTAAGGCACACTACCCCATAGATGAAGCTAACCGTTCCCCTCAGCCCTTACTAAACTGTCTACATCAGTCACATCTCACGGCATTCATATTACAGTCCCGCCATAGGCTTTGTCAGTCAGATAGTATAGGATTAACATCTACACCCTCAGTTGCTTTATGCATTACCGTTTCGCACACCAATAGGGAAACCCTAGGTCCAATCGACTAACCAACCAAAACCGGACTCACTGTCCTTCCCCGTCCAAACTCCATGAACCACATCCAGACCAGTGTTTAATACATACCAAACCATAACTTTAAGGTCCATCAACATATAATTTCAATCCACAAACAGCAGTCACAGTATATTTTCATCAGACAAAATATAATTTCAGTACTTAACAGTCAACACGCATACAGATATTCAGTACAGTCACTAACGTGTAATCCCCTGTGGATTACTACGGTTTTAGCCTGGACTCGGGGTCCAGTAGTAGGAAAACCCTTACCTGATAGTCGGTTATGCCCCTCGATCGAAAACTACGCTCAACAGATCCACCTAAACGAAACACGAAGGTTTTAGTGGATGGCCTTAGTAGCAGTTGATTTAAAAGGTCATCCGTTGACTTACCCAAGAAAAGGAAGCTAACTCCAACCAGGCCTGCCGCGGAACCCGAGAACTTAAGCGTCAACTCTGTACTACCTTCAAGGGAGAAAAGTAGGGCCATATCTTAATTCAACATTCAAACTCGAATCGGACGAGGTAACGTTAGGGAATTCATCAAAACAATCCTTACCGAAAACTCACCGTGAACCGAAATGAAGGAAGGAAGGCTTAGGTGGCTCGGCTCGGCTCGGCTCGGCTTGGTTCGGCTCGCGGCTCGGCTCACTCGGCTCGCGGCTCGGCTCACTCGGCTCGCGGCTCGGCTTGGTTCGGCTCGCGGCTCGGCTCACTCGGCTCGCGGCTCGGCTCACTCGGCTCGCGGCTCGGCTCGCGGCTCACTCGGCTCGGCTTGGACAAGGATGGCGGCTCGGCTCGAACAAGTATCGCGGCTCGGCTTGGACAGGGATTGCGGCTCGGCTTGGCAGCGATCTCGGCTCGGCTTGGACCGCGATCTCGGCTCGGCTTGAAGCGGTTTCGGGTCGGGTCTTTGCAGCGCGAAACGGGCAACACGGCTTCGACGATCCTTTCTTCCGGCGAACGACGGCGTGGCGATTTGCGGACGACACACGAGCTGATGGCGGAGATGATGCCGGCGGTGGTAGAACGAAGAGAGAAAGCTGGAGAAAGAAAAGGAAAATGGATGGTTCGGGTGGCGGTGGCGCGGCGGAGAGAAAACGAAAACGGAGGGAAAGGAGAGGAGATGGTGGCGGAGATGAAGAGAAAAAACGGATATGGAAGAGAAAGGGAAAAACGAAGGCGGACGAGAGACGTGGGGCGCGGCGTCGGGGAGGAAGAAGAAATGGACGGCGGCGGCTGCGGTAGAGAAAAGAAATTTCGAGGGGGGGGGCTGCGCGGCGCGTTTAGGGTTTTAGTTTTAAAAAAAAAGAATTTTATTATATATATATATATAAATCTTAAATAATATATAATATCAATAATTTAATTTAAATAATAATATATATATAAAAATATAAATAATAATAATAATAAATAAAATATTATTATATATATATAATAATCTTTAACAATTACAATTAATAATACTAATATATAAAATTTTATTATACACATATATATATGTATTAACTTTTAGAAATTAATTAATAATAATAATACTAATAATAATAATAATAAAAGAAATATTAATATTAAATTTTATATAAAGATAATAATAATTAACAATAATAATAATAATATAATTACTATCATATTATTATTACATAGATTTACAAGTATTAAGTTAGAATTTTCAGAGATTAATCCAAAATTTAACATTTCTCGAAAAATTATATATAAAACGAAAAATTTTTACCTCGAAAGTTTGGGGCGTTACATTCTTCCCTCCTTATGGAACTTTCGTCCTCGAAAGTTTCACTCCTCGAACAGATCAGGATAACGGGACCTCATGTCATCTTCACGCTCCCATGTAGCCTCTTCTACCTGGTGATTCCGCCATAAGACTTTAACTAGGGGAATTTGTTTATTTCTCAACGTCTTCACCTCTCTAGCAAGCACCTCAACAGGTTGTTCAACATAGCTCAAGTTTTCATCAATCTCGAGTGGCTCATAATCCACTACATGGGATGGATCTGGCACGTACTTCCTCAACATAGAAACGTGAAACACATCATGAACTGTCGAGAGTGATGGAGGCAACGCCAAGCGATAAGCTACAGGGCCAATCCGCTCCAGAATCTCAAATGGCCCAACAAAACGGGGACTCAACTTTCCCCTCCTTTCAAAACGCAAGACACCTTTCATAGGTGCTACCTTTAAGAACACCTTATCCCCTATCTCAAACTCAAGGTCCTTCCGCCTCACATCTGCATAACTCTTCTGTCTACTCTGAGCGGTATGCATGCGTGATCTAATCTTCTGAATTGCTTCGTTAGTAGACTGAACTAACTCAGGACCCATCAATCTCTGCTCACCCACCTCACCCCAGCAAACCGGGGATCTACAACATCTGCCGTACAGGGCCTCAAACGGTGCCATGCCAATAGTAGCCTGATAACTGTTATTATAAGCAAATTCCATCAAATGTAAGTGGGAGTCCCAGCTACCTGGAAATTCCAATGCGCACGCTCGCAACATATCCTCTAAAACCTGGTTCAGACGCTCAGTCTGACCGTCAGTCTGTGGATGGAAAGCCGTACTAAAGTCCAACCTCGTGCCCATAGCAGTCTGCAAACCCTTCCAAAATTTGGAAGTGAAACGGGCATCTCTATCAGAAACAATCGACACTGGCACTCCATGTAGTCTCACTATCTCAGACATGTACAACTGTGCCCACTTACTAGCAGTATAGGTGGATTTACCCGGAACGAAGTGCGCTGATTTAGTAAGTCGGTCCACCACAACCCAAATCACTGTAAAACCCCTCAGAGTTCTCGGTAGCCCTGTAATGAAATCCATGGACACGTTCTCCCACTTCCATTCCGGTATGCTCAAGGGTTGTAATAAACCCGCTGGTTTCTGCCTTGGTGCCTTAACCTGCTGGCACACCAAGCATTTACTAACAAATTCTGCTACTTCCCTCTTCATGTTACGCCACCAATAAACCCGCTTCAGGTCCTGATACATCTTCGTACTACCTGGGTGCATGGAAAATGGGGAACTGTGAGCCTCAGTTAATAATTCTGCCTTAATCGCACTATCTGACGGAACACAGAGGCGTCTCTCAAACAACAGTCCACCATCAGAGGATAACGAGAACTCAGCCGTTTGCCCTGCCTCTGCTAGGCCACGTTTCTCAACCAGATAAGGATCGTTATTCTGAGCATCAATGATCCTCTGCCTCAAAGTCGGCTGTACCGTCAACTGGGCTAACTGTATAGTAACTGCCCCCACTGACACTGCAATCTCAGCCCGCTCGAGATCCCGATGCAATGGGGCCTGCCGGGTAATGAGTGCTGCTGAATGTGATACTTTCCTACTAAGAGCATCAGCTACCACATTTGCCTTGCCTGGATGATACAGTATCTCACAATCGTAGTCCTTCACTAACTCAAGCCACCTTCGCTGTCTCATATTCAATTCTTTCTGAGTAAAGAAATATTTCAAGCTCTTATGATCTGTGAATATCTGTATCTTTTCACCATATAAATAATGCCTCCATATTTTCAAAGCAAAAACCACTGCTGCCAACTCTAGATCATGGGTAGGGTAGTTCTGCTCATGACTCTTCAACTGACGAGACGCATAAGCGACCACTTTACCCTGCTGCATCAAAACACAACCCAGACCCTTCTTGGAAGCATCACTATAAATCACGAAATTGCCAGAACCATCAGGTACCGTAAGAACCGGTGCGGTAACTAACTTCTGTTTAAGGGTCTGAAAACTGTCCTCACATGCCTTGCTCCAAACAAAAGGAGCTCCCTTTCTGGTCAACTGAGTAAGAGGAGTAGCTATACGAGAAAAGTTCTCCACAAATCGTCGGTAATAGCCCGCTAAACCCAGAAAACTGCGAACCTCACTGACTGTGGAAGGTCGGGTCCAACCAGTGACTGCCTCTATCTTAGCTGGATCCACAGAGACTCCAGCCTTAGAAACCACGTGGCCCAGAAAGGACACCTGCTTCAGCCAAAACTCGCATTTCGAGAACTTTGCATATAACTTATTATCCCGAAGTGTTTGCAAAACCATACGTAAATGCTCCTCGTGTTCGGCCTCCGTCTTGGAGTATATCAAGATATCGTCGATAAACACAATCACAAAAGTATCTAGGAACTCCCTAAACACTCTGTTCATCAAGTCCATAAACACTGCCGGAGCATTCGTCAAACCAAAAGACATCACAATAAACTCGTAGTGTCCATATCTGGATCGAAATGCTGTCTTCGGTATATCCTCATCCTTAATCCTCAGCTGATGGTATCCCGACCGAAGATCAATCTTAGAGAACACTGTGGCTCCCTGTAACTGGTCAAATAGATCGTCAATCCTGGGCAAGGGATATCTGTTCTTTACGGTTACTTTGTTCAACTCCCTATAGTCAATGCACAGACGCATCGATCCGTCCTTCTTCTTAACGAATAAGACTGGCGCACCCCAAGGTGACACGCTCGGTCGAATGAATCCCTTATCAAGCAATTCCTGTAACTGTACCTTCAGTTCTTTCAATTCTGCGGGGGCCATTCTGTAAGGGGCTCTGGATATAGGAACCGTGCCCGGCTCCAACTCTATGGCAAACTCAACCTCCCGGTGCGGAGGTAACCCTGAAAGTTCCTCAGGAAAAACGTCCGGATAGTCCCTCACTACTGGTTCTGACGACAGGGATACATCCGCCTCTCTAGTATCCACCACACTCGCTAAGATACCCCAAGTACCCTGACTGAGCAGTTTACTGGCCCTGATGGCTGAGATTACCTGAGGCAACGACTTTGACCCTCCTCCCTTAAATTTAAAACTGGCCAACGAGGGAGGGTTAAACGTTACCTCCTTACGTGAACAATCTATGCTGGCGTGGTTAGCGGCCAACCAATCCATACCCAGGATTACATCAAAGTCCAGCATATCCAGGACTATCAGCGTTACCTCAATCACATGGCCTGCTATCTCAATCTGACATGCCTTCACCTTTTCCTTCGACAACATACATTCCCCGGAAGGAGTAGATACTGACAGAACATGGTGTAAGGGCTCTACCTCTAAGCGGGCATGCGACACAAATGCGGAAGAGATAAAAGAATGTGACGAACCCGAATCGAACAAAACTAAGGCGTAATGCCCCAACACTGGGAGCGTACCTGTCACTACTGTGCCCGCCTTCTCAGCCTCAGTCCTGTTGGTAGCAAAGACTCTACCCTGATGTGGAGCACCTGCTCCCTGATTCTGCGCGATCCCCGTGACTCTCAACGGGCATCTATCAGCTGTATGACCCTCTTGCCTGCACTTAAAGCAGGTCCTGGTCCCGAATAAGCAACGGCCCAGATGGTGCTTCCCACAAGTGGTACACAACGGCTTTCCTCTGGCGGCCTCCCCTGACTCAAAAGGTTTCTGCTGGAAGCTGCGAAACTCACCACCTGGTCTGAAATTCCGCTGTGGTACTGGAACAGGCTGCTGCTCAGCCTTCCTCTTCTGTCCCGACGTCGAACCTCTACCAGCGGTCTTAGACGAGTTGGCCCTCTCCTGTAAACTGAGATCCACTGCCAGGCGCAGTGCATCGGCATGAGTAGCGGGTCTGAAAGCTCGGACCAAACCCTGAATGTCCAGTCTGAGGCCTCTAACAAACTTGTCAGCTCTGGCCGCCTCAGTCGCTATCATCTCGGGAGCGAAGCGGGATAACATGTCAAATTCCGCATCATACTGCTCCACTGTCATGTCACCCTGCTCTAGATTCAGAAACTCCTGCCGCTTGGCATCTCTCAAACTGGCAGAGAAGAATTTCGCATAGAAACTCTCCTTGAACTGCTGCCACGTGATCTGACTCACATCACCACCTAGCATCCTCTCTGTAGTCTCCCACCATGCAGTACCTCTGTCAGTCAACATAAAAACAGCACACTGAACTTTCTGATCCTCAGGGCATTTCATGTAACGGAATATGGTCTCCAAGGACGATAGCCACATCTGAGCTCTGGTGGGGTCCTCCAAAGACCCATCAAACGTCGTGGGATTATACTTCCTGAAATCCCTCAGGTGCTTAGCCTCTGCTGACAACTGATCCGGCACAAACTGGGGTGCAACTGGTACCGGAGCCGGAGCTGGAGCAGGAATTGGTGCTGGAGCTGGCGCTGGAGCTGGCGCCGGAGTTGGCGAGGCAGGCTTCTGCTGCTCCCGCATCTGCATAATCATATCTCTAAACCTCTGCTCCATGGCGGCTAGGTCCGCATGAGTAACTGGCGCAGCCGGGTCAGGGGCTTGGGCTACAGGCTGCACCTCAGGCTGAACGCGTCCTGCTCCCCTTCCTCGGCCTCCTCGGCCACCCCTTCGTGCACCTCTCCTTGGTGGCATTTCCCTAACAACCACCAACGATTCCTTTAGTCACAAATGGTAATTGAATTTGCAGTTTAACTTAGGTAAGGTAATGCATGTAGAGTTATACATATACTTTCATGAGAGCGTACCTGACGAGCGGCAAGGATCGTTTCAGCCATAAGGACACAAAACACAGACTCACATTATAAGTCAGTCTACAGAACCTAAAACTTAAGCTCTGATACCAACTGTAACGACCCAACTTTTCCGGACTAAGCTGAGGTCACTACCAAATACCAAAACTCGACCATTCAACGTAAAATTTAAAACGGACCAGATACGATTCATTAAAACAGTATAAACCTTACAAAAGACAGTTTCGGGCCCTATTTTAAATAATTCAAAAAGTCACAACATAAAATGTCAAGTCACCAGTCCAAAAATCACAATCAAAATATTTTGACAAAACACATAGCGGAAGCGGAAGAAAAACAGACGCGTCCATATGGCCTTCACGCACCCTTCCTGCCTCTCGTCGGTCTGCCCCTCGCTGTACCCCTACCTGAAAAGTTAAAGAAAAGAAAGGGTGAGTATAAACATACCCAGTAAGGGACCCACTACTGGGCCCATTAGGGAACAACAGTTAACTTCCTATTCGGGGGTACCCTACATAACAGTCTAGTGGTTCCGTAGAACGCACATATCAGTCTAGTGCTCCCGAAGGATGCACATGTCAGTCTAGTGCTCCCGAAGGATACACATATCAGTCTAGTGCTCCCGAGGGATGCACATATCAGTCTAGTGCCCCCGAAGGATGCACATATCAGTCTAGTGCTCCCGAAGGATGCACATATCAGTCTAGTGCTCCCGAAGGATACACATATCAGTCTAGTGCTCCCGAAGGATACACATATCAGTCTAGTGCTCCCGAAGGATGCACATATCAGTAAGGCACACTACCCCATAGATGAAGCTAACCGTTCCCCTCAGCCCTTACTAAACTGTCTACATCAGTCACATCTCACGGCATTCATATTACAGTCCCGCCATAGGCTTTGTCAGTCAGATAGTATAGGATTAACATCTACACCCTCAGTTGCTTTATGCATTACCGTTTCGCACACCAATAGGGAAACCCTAGGTCCAATCGACTAACCAACCAAAACCGGACTCACTGTCCTTCCCCGTCCAAACTCCATGAACCACATCCAGACCAGTGTTTAATACATACCAAACCATAACTTTAAGGTCCATCAACATATAATTTCAATCCACAAACAGCAGTCACAGTATATTTTCATCAGACAAAATATAATTTCAGTACTTAACAGTCAACACGCATACAGATATTCAGTACAGTCACTAACGTGTAATCCCCTGTGGATTACTACGGTTTTAGCCTGGACTCGGGGTCCAGTAGTAGGAAAACCCTTACCTGATAGTCGGTTATGCCCCTCGATCGAAAACTACGCTCAACAGATCCACCTAAACGAAACACGAAGGTTTTAGTGGATGGCCTTAGTAGCAGTTGATTTAAAAGGTCATCCGTTGACTTACCCAAGAAAAGGAAGCTAACTCCAACCAGGCCTGCCGCGGAACCCGAGAACTTAAGCGTCAACTCTGTACTACCTTCAAGGGAGAAAAGTAGGGCCATATCTTAATTCAACATTCAAACTCGAATCGGACGAGGTAACGTTAGGGAATTCATCAAAACAATCCTTACCGAAAACTCACCGTGAACCGAAATGAAGGAAGGAAGGCTTAGGTGGCTCGGCTCGGCTCGGCTCGGCTCGGCTCGGCTCGGCTCGGCTTGGTTCGGCTCGCGGCTCGGCTCACTCGGCTCGCGGCTCGGCTTGGTTCGGCTCGCGGCTCGGCTCGCGGCTCGGCTCACTCGGCTCGCGGCTTGGCTCACTCGGCTCGCGGCTCGGCTCACTCGGCTCGCGGCTCGGCTCGCGGCTCACTCGGCTCGGCTTGGACAAGGATGGCGGCTCGGCTCGAACAAGTATCGCGGCTCGGCTTGGACAGGGATTGCGGCTCGGCTTGGCAGCGATCTCGGCTCGGCTTGGACCGCGATCTCGGCTCGGCTTGAAGCGGTTTCGGGTCGGGTCTTTGCAGCGCGAAACGGGCAACACGGCTTCGACGATCCTTTCTTCCGGCGAACGACGGCGTGGCGATTTGCGGACGACACACGAGCTGATGGCGGAGATGATGCCGGCGGTGGTAGAACGAAGAGAGAAAGCTGGAGAAAGAAAAGGAAAATGGATGGTTCGGGTGGCGGTGGCGCGGCGGAGAGAAAACGAAAACGGAGGGAAAGGAGAGGAGATGGTGGCGGAGATGAAGAGAAAAAACGGATATGGAAGAGAAAGGGAAAAACGAAGGCGGACGAGAGACGTGGGGCGCGGCGTCGGGGAGGAAGAAGAAATGGACGGCGGCGGCTGCGGGAGAGAAAAGAAATTTCGAGGGGGGGCTGCGCGGCGCGTTTAGGGTTTTAGTTTTAAAAAAAAGAATTTTATTATATATATATATATATATATAAATCTTAAATAATATATAATATCAATAATTTAATTTAAATAATAATATATATATAAAAATATAAATAATAATAATAATAAATAAAATATTATTATATATATATAATAATCTTTAACAATTACAATTAATAATACTAATATATAAAATTTTATTATACACATATATATATGTATTAACTTTTAGAAATTAATTAATAATAATAATACTAATAATAATAATAATAAAAGAAATATTAATATTAAATTTTATATAAAGATAATAATAATTAACAATAATAATAATAATATAATTACTATCATATTATTATTACATAGATTTACAAGTATTAAGTTAGAATTTTCAGAGATTAATCCAAAATTTAACATTTCTCGAAAAATTATATATAAAACGAAAAATTTTTACCTCGAAAGTTTGGGGCGTTACATAAACACCGAGCGCCAATAAGTGGAACAACTTCTCTTTTACAACCTCAATGCATGGCTTTAAACGCCAAGCTTTCTTAATGCAACAGCTGAATACATTAACTTAAAGTTCATTAACTTAGCCTTATCGCAGGGCCTTTAATACTTAGTTTAGCAATATCTTTCACTATTTACGCGACAAACATAAGATAATGCAGCGGAATAAGTACAAAACTTTTCTTTATTAACTTAACACTTTTACAATATTCAAACAGAACTTAGAATTTTCTTTACAACAAGACTTAAACATAATCTTTCAGGCCCCCCTTTGCCTAGCTCAGCTTTTCCACTTTACTTTTGATTTGCTTGCATCATAGTGTAGCAATGCACCTTGTTCTCTCTTTGCTCTTTGCCACCAAGGTGCAACTCTTCGCATCAGGGTCTTTAGGGTCCCGAGATCCCTTTCTTCAACCCCTTCCCCCCTTAAGTCATCAACATCCTCACTCGAGGGCAGCCATCTACAACCCTTTTCTCTCTACACTGTCAAACATTGCTTGTTGCAACAGGTACTTAGAGGTGAAAAGGTACAACTTAGCTTTTCACCTCGATCACTTAATGACCTCTCTTCGCAATTGACATTTAGGGTCGTTCTTTCCCTAACTCAGCTTTCTGGCCCTTTGGCTTCCCTTGCTTGGCCCTACCAGTCTGGGTATTTCTCTTGCCTTCGTTCCAAGCTAAGCCATTTGTGCTAAGAAGCAATGCACTTACCAACCAGCTCATTAGACGCGAGATAAGATAACACAATTGTCATGCCATATAAGGCTACAGAGTAACTCTGCCTTCCCTCCTTAACTGGGCTACAACACCTAAAATCCATTCTTCGCTTGGCTTCAATGCCTGAAAGCCTGGGAAGGAAAAACTTAAAACATAAGTTCAACAGACTTAGTGTGTGAAGGGTTTGAGACAACCTTTTGGGAAAATAATCATAAGAAATCCACAAAAAAATAAACAATAAGTCATGACACATGAAGTTCGACACAACGAACTATTAATATAAACTACGGAATAACTCAAATAATTACTCAACAGGTTACCAATTGTACCACCGTCACCGACGTAAGATCATTCACAGAGCAAGGAATCTCCCCTCATTGACCTAAGATTCACTCCCGCCAGTATTGTGTGAGTTACTTGGAATATCCAACAACATTTCGCTGCACTCACATTCTTAGACCTAGGACTTACACTTCAACAGTATCTCGTTAACATCATTCCCACAGTAAATGCAACAATGTCATACGCTGGAATCATTTCACAACAAGCTCATTTTGAGACTTAGGAATCTCCCCTCACTTAGACCAAGGATTCACACTCAACCAATGTTGTACAAGTTTCTCAAGATTTCCACCAACGTCTTGTGATAGATTTCATCTTCTTGATAGAGATTAAATGAGCAAGGCGGAAGAAAGACTGAAATTCTACCCTAATTGCAATTAATTAACAATAAACCCTAAATAAGATTAAATATAAGGTATTTTAAGAAAAACTTACGTTTGAAGCTTCGATTGATGCTTGAACCACCACTAGGGTTGACCTACTATCCTCCAGACTTAGAACCAGGTTGTGGGACCTGTTGGATGAAGGAAACCGGGAGAGAGAAAGAAGATGGAAAATAAATATGGGAAAAAAGGTTGATTTTTATTTTTTAAAAATTTTATAAAAAAAAAAACAGCCCAATTTTGTTCTTTAGAAAAAATGTCAAGCCCCAACCTTCAGACCCCAATAGCCCAATTTATAGAAAATTCACATGCAAGGTTGCATATGCATGCAAACACATGGGCCACTAACCATTAGTGGGCTTAATGTTTTCAGAGTGTGCTAACACCTACCCCACTATAGTTAGTGGGTTTATCCAACTAAATGTTGGATTTTCCCACTAACTTTGGTCAAAGGGTAAAATTGTCATTTGGTTAAAGTCAAACTTTGACTTTTCAAACCAAAAAATCAACATTTTGATTTTTTACAATTTTGTCCGTCTTGACTAATTTTGACCTTTCGAGCATGAATCCGCATTTATTTTCTCAATATTCAAATCACATTTGAATATATTGTCGGTCAAAGTTTGACTTTTGGAAAGTGAAAAGTCAACATTTTGACTTTTTACAACTTTGACCATTTCCATATTTTTCAAGCTTCCGAGTATGAATCCACATTCTTATCTTTAATATTTAAATTCTATTTAAGCATAAAGTTCTATTAGTAATCTAAAAACTGATGGCTATATCACATATACTTGTCGGTTTCTCTCTCCTCTCCTATTTCAAACAATTTAACTCATTCCATCATACTGTTCTAAGATTATTCCATATGAGCTAGTAGGGAAACCTAATTGACGTATAGATCATGGGGATCCAACGATCTGAGATTAACTTGCTATAGATATATTTGTATTAAATTCTTTTCTACCGAGCTAATCAACATTCGTTAACCAACAGATCATTCCACTAAAGTCTCGTAGTTGCACTTCCCTCACTATAGATATATTTATGTCCATTTAATATAACCATGATTAGTAAGTTAGTCCTTCACAGGTTGTTCGTAAGCTTGGCTGGGTCGAAAAGTATCGTTTTACCCCTAAGACTACATCTTTCTCCTTAAGTCCCACTGATCCACTATTAAACAATTGGTTTTAAGGTTCAACCTATAAATCGAATCCCTCTCGGACCAATGAGAGGGTGGGGCCCCTTTGTTCAAGACTTGGATTCAGTCCTTAAGGGAACAACCTATTTACTAACCCTAAAGCGGGTATGAGTGAATTTGGTCTTGCCCTCTATGTTCTCAACTATCCACCGATCTTACCCTTGAAATGGGAGGCTTATTGGGCAACCCTAATGATTTGCCCTCACCTATGCAGATCTCAGGATAATCTCATGTGAACAAGAGTTCACGGTTAGCTTAGGATTAAGATTAAGTTACCTAGGACATCAATAATTGAGATAGTCAGTTTTAAACAATAAACGACGTTATAACGTAAAAGTGACTATTTCATGGTTCTTTCTTATTTAAACCTTTTACATAGGATGCACCCGTTTTCATGTCTCTACATGAACGATTTAGGATTACATCGTTTGTATTAACTACAAAGCGGGCTTGAATAAGGCGCTCAACCTTAATTCATATACTATAGACTATTTAGGCTATTTACTCGAACTTAACCCATGTTTATGTTTCTACATAAACTTCAAGTTTACTCAAAAATAGCCTTGGGATCTTAGTTTATTGGATTTAAGATTATAGTATTCAATTTCTCAATAACGACTTTATTGAATAGAATATGATTACAAACTACGAGTTTAGGACATAAATTCCAACACTTCTCTCGATAAACAATCATTACAAACATTAAATAGAAGAATTAGCTCCCAGATTGCTTTCCTTACACATTGTTTCTGTAGTGACAATTTCATACAACAAGAATCACGAAAGAATACTTTCATATGATTATCAAAAGATTACCTGTTCTACACATTAGAACACAATCACAATATTAACTATTTATGAAGGTCGCTCGTAAGGCCCTTTCTTCCATTAATGGAAGATTCACAGTTATTCTACTTGTAAGAGATACCAAAAAATAAACATTGTTACAAAGATACTCTTCTATCTAGGACGAACTACTCGCAATATTTATTTATAACTCATAAACAAACAAAGAAATAATCAACAATAAATAATAGCTTAATAATCACGTTAAATGTTGTTTCATCACTCACAAATATACTTTAGCCTTAACCCCTTCCTTTTCTGTTGTTGGATTCCTCTTCTTGCCTAGCGATTTCCTCATTTGTCACTCAGCTTTCAAAACTTTCCTTGTCACTTTCATCATAAAGTCTAACTCTTATAAAAACTCCATTTTCCACTTTGACCTTTGGCCCCTTTTATAGTAGCCTCCCACATCCAATGGTCGTTTCAACACTTTAAACGTATCTTCTTACCAACTTGTCATGCCATACAACCAACCTAAATTCAACATATGGGCTATCAGTCAGCGACGATTGGACTTTTCCTTCGAGACACACACCTTATCTCTTTGGGAAGCGAAATTCTTAAATCGCCTAACCCTATTATCTTATCGGGAAGCAGCAGACATTTCCTTCCTCTCAGCGAGTGGTCAAATCATCTTGACAAGACACTTCCTCACCTCCTTCCTTAGGCGTAGGCACTTCTTCTTGCACTACTTTACTAAACCCCCTAACTCTTGGCATTCAACGCATGGTTCTTTCTTGCCAGCTTAATCTCATTGTGTCGCTTGCATTCTAGCATTGGAACTTAGACTTAAGCACTTATTTTTGCATTGTCTTCCTCCCTTTTACATATTTCCTCATAGGATGTCCTATACTACTTTTCACCTGGACTTCCTTTCTTCGGGTCAAGGCCTCATGCATATTCCTTCCGCGAAATACATTCTACAGTCAAGAATCTCTTCATTCAATATCCTTGTCGTAAGGTCTTTATTGTGTTGGTAGTAAACGATCAGGGCCTCACACGACTCATCGAATTCGAGTCTGCTAGAACCTCACAGAGTGAAAATTTCGACTCTCCAAATTCTCTCTCTATAACAAACGAATTTTTGCCTTTTGTTGTGTGTATAAAATGAGACGTCTTTGGTCTTATTTATAGGTTTCTTAAGGTTTCTCAATAACTTAGGGATTCCTAATAAGCTTCCAATTCTCCAATTGGACTTATTAATTATCCAGCCAAAGAAAAATTTGACCCAGTTTTTTCGTGTGTGATCTATTAGGTTAATTTAATATGGCAATGGGTCCATAACTAATTTTATGGCCCATAAGTCATTATTGGTTTTTAACAAGTCCTTATGGCTACCCATATTAAATTAAGTCGCTGATCCAATATAACCTAATATAATAATTGTCTTAATCTTTTTATCACACGATGTCTAAAATTGAATATAAGGCTTGAACAAAGTCACCTTATCTAATTCAATTGCTTTCTCGATCAAAAAGCATACTAAAATAATAAATGACATTTATATCCTTATTAATTCATTTGTAGCACGACCATACATTTCCACAGTCACGCTTAATCGAGGGACCCAGAGATATCTCTTCATAACATGAGAGATAAATTCTATTTTGATTAATCATTGTCCACTACATAATTCATAACGTATTCAAGTATAACCTTTATAATTATTAGGTTAAAGATAATGTTTGATTACATCAGAATAGATTAATTATTATGTTTGACAATATGATAATCTCGGGCCTAAGGATAAAAAGTAATCAATTATTTGAGATTATTTATAACACACGTCCATGTAATAATCTTAAAAAGGGTCAGTCCAATTTTTATTCTTTATAAGAGAATATGATTATAATTTATGTCTCTACATATATAAACCATCCTATAATTATCAATTATAACTCATACTAATATTAATTTATTATTATTGTTCCCACAATAATAATCGATTAGGAATATTTAGAATATAATAACATATTCATGAATATTATAATACAATAACATGCAATTAAATAATAATGAGAATAATAAATTTTATTAGATAATAAATCAATTATCCATAAAATTATTATATGGAGCACAATAAAAAAAAACCAACAGATTTTAGCATATCTTATTCATTTTAATGTATCTTTTTGAGGTTTATGTAGTTTAAAGGAGCAGGAAATTACTAATTTTTTTAAGATTTTCTGACTGAGCTAACCATTTTTTGTGTATTTAATTTTTTTTTTTTTTTTTTTTTGTTCATTTTGGTATGCCAAAATGAAAATTAATATAACTCATGTACCTTTACATATTAAAGAATTATGGTTTGTCATATTTTAATGATTGAAAATATTTTCATTTTTAAATTTTTTGTTGCAATGTTCGATATATTTTGTTATAGCGAGAAAATTTATTTTATATTTGAAAATTAATATAGAAGCATACAATATTAATAATAAATGTGAAAAAAAATTAAAATCGTTTTTGCTACGTTTTTTTGTGTGGCTAGAAATATGTTGACAGTTAGAAAGCTCTAGCGACGTTTTGTGTATGGGCAAAAAAGAAACAAATATTATCTGCTGATGCATCATTCGTGGCCAACAATCAAATTTTTATCCAAAAAATGTATTTGACACATGAATATATATACTTCTGTCGACTAATTTAGCGTGGAGAGAAATTTTCTTTTTACCGACAAAAATATTTTCGTTGGTAGAAACAGTTTCTGTCCACAAAACAAATGTGACTAGAAAGGCTACTTTTGCCAATGTGATGGATTATCGTGGGTAAAAAGACCTTTTTGGTGACATTTTTTTCTGTCCACGAGTTTAATTGATGTTGGCAGAACTGCCAACGTAACGTCAACAACGTAGGCAAAGAAAAAGACGATAGGATTTCAGCCAAGAAGCATGCTCATGCAAAAATAACGTCAACAGAAGCTCTATCCACGTTTTTCTTAAGATTTACCCGAAATTATAAAGGATCAAATTTGGGAGTTGAAGCATGTATACCAAATTGAGAATTTGAAAACATAAGTTGGTAAATTAGGATGATATCACATCTCAAATTTTGTCAAATTTAATATTAATATTTAGGAATATTCAAATATTTTTGGACAAAGCATAATTAAAATTTGACCTTCCTAAGTACATAATAGCCTATAAAATCTCTTTTATTTGTTTGAATAAGAGATATGATCATGTCTTCCTTCTTCCTTTTTCAAATCTCACCCTATCTTATATTTCCACTTTTTATTTTTTACAATTCTTATATCATCCTTATTGTTTTTATACATTTATTTTGTTTCTCATTCTTTAGTGGAAACCCAAGTTATTGCCTAAGTACTTCATTAAAAATTTTGTTAGAGAGGAGTTCGATTTTCTTGGATTTCTAATACATTTTTAGATTCTCAATTATTCCTCGCCTAAAGAAAACCTTGATAGTGAGAAATATTATTTGTTTTCTTTGTCATATGGATACTGTATGATCATGTTCCTGAGCCTTAAGAGATTTAGAGGAAGAAAAAGGCATTTCTAGATGATTTAGAGGAAGAAAGAGGACTATCCTTCTAGATGAGCATCAACAACACCGAGTGTGAATGAGGCAAAATAAAATAAAATTGAAGTGTATGCAATACATTTTTTAAGAAGGGTTTAGCTGGTATCAAAAATGGAAATTGAAGTACAAATTATTTTACCTTCATTTTGGGAATTTTAGTAGAAATTCAAAATTTTAGCCGAGGATTGGAGCTCATTTGCACCTTATCACTAACTTTTTCTTTTGTCCTCAAATGCCATTCAATCAACGTTGTCAAAAATATAACAAAACGGCAAAATATATATAATGTATAGAACAATTTCAAAAATGAAAAAAAAGCTCATAGGCCCATGATGAAAAATACCAAAAATGCCCCAACAACCAAACCGTCAACAACGCACATAATATATTTGGTACACAATCGTTTAGATTTGGTTATCATTTGGTAGACGATTGCTTAAATTTGGATAGTCAAATGTAAAATTTTTTTCAAGAATAAATTTGCACGATCATTTAATTTGGTTAAACAATCGAGCCAAATCTAAACAATTTTCTATTAAGATCTTTGAGTACACGATCATTTACATTTATCTAAATTGTAACACCCCAATGATCTCATGTTGTTCATTTTTTTTTTTTAAATTCAAGTATTTATTTTTATTTTATTCATTATTTGTTTATAATTAAATAATGAAACTTATGTCATCAAGATGTGAATTTTCCCCTTTTAAAATATTAAGCAAATTTCAACTTTAATTATACTTGGTAATTAAAGATTTAATTGGTATTTGGAAGTTGAGGGAAAGGAGGAATTTGGTGAAGATATTGGAGAAATTTGAGAGAGAAGGGTGAAATTTGGAATTTAACAAAGAAGAGAAAAGAAGGGAAATTATTTTTATAAAAGGAAAAGAAAAGGAAAAAGAAAAGGAAAAGAAAAGGAAAAAGAAAAGGAAAAGAAAAGGAAAAGAAAAGAGAAGAGGGAGAGAAGGGGAAACCCTAGCCGCCGCCGCCAATCTCCGCCGCCGCCGCCGCCGCCGTCGCACGCCGCCGCAAGCCAGCCATCGTAGAAGCCGCGTCGTACCGCGTCCGCCAGCCGAAGGAGCCGCGCCGCTTCGATCTGAGGCAGGTCAGCCGAAACCCGTCGCGTCCCGAAGCCGAATCCACCTCTGCGCCGAACGCGTCGCGAAGCCGAGATCCATCTCCACGTCGAAGCCGCGTCGCCAGCCATCGTCGTCTGCATCCGAGCCGCGAACGCGTCTGCAAATCCGAGCCGCGAACGCGCCTACGCCCGAGCCGTATCGAAGCCGCGAACGCGCCCGCCTCCAGCCGACGAACGAACCCGAACCCGGAACCGCCCGCGCGCTCGAACCTGGAACCGCCCGCGCGCCCGAACCCGGAACCGAACCCGCGCCCGTGCCACACGTGCCTGACTCTCCCGCGTGCAAGCGCGCCGCGCCGTGTGTTCCGCGTAGCCGAGCCGCGTCCCCTCCCTGTAGCAAGCCGAGCCGCACGCGAAGTCCCCATACCGAGCCGAGCCGCGTCCGCACCAAGCCGAGCCGGTCCTGCCTTCTTCCAGCCGAGCCGCCAAGCCTGTTTTGGCTCCTTCCACCTAAATTTTGGGTAATTTCCAAATTCCCTAGCCTGCCCAGTAATTAAATGAGTTAATTTGGAAATTTAATTAATTTAATTACTTTCCTCAAGAAGCAAATTGGACCAAATAGCTGCTGCAGCTTAGGACTTCCTCAGTAGGAACTCATCTAGCAACATCTCGAGGTAAGAGATTTCTACTACTAGCCCCATGTGAGAATTTGATGTTGCATGTTCCTTCAGTGACATACGATGATGGTTGGGCTTACGATGTATGATAATATTTTATCATGATCTGACGAATGACATGGCCATACTTCGGCATAATATTATAGTAATGAGAACCCTCGAACCATATGTGACTGTATGATAAGACTGATGGGCTTATGATGTATGTGACTGTATGGTAAGATTGATGGACTTATGATGTATGTGACTGTATGATAGGACTGATGGACTTATGATGTATGTGACTGTATGATGGGACTGATGGACTTATGATGCATGTGACTGTATGATAGGACTGATGGACTTATGACGTATGTGACTGTATGATAAGACTGATGGGCTTATGACGTGGGTGACTGTATATTGAGAACTATTAGTGACTGTTTGATGATAGCTGTAGTGGGGGATGAGATGGTGGTTATTTTCTGATGATAATTTGATGACGTTGGCATATGTATGTTGGGATTGGGGTATCTGTTAACTTCTCCTATCTGAGTCGTACCTGCATGGGTGTCCTTCGGGATCACCACCTATTTAGGACTGTTAGGCTCGACGGGGCGCCAGTCCAGCATGACTATAGATATGACTCGAGCGACTCGACGGGGTCCTCGCATCCCGACGGTCCTAAGTGTCCCCTGGACACCGAAGACCAGAGTTATGTCCCTACGGGGCGCATGTTGCACGTGTTCGGGAGCGTGCCAGAGATTGGGTACTAGTTTCAGGACTCGATAGGAATGTTAACAGGCACCTAGTGGGACTAGTAGTGGGTCCCTTACTGAGTATTTTTTTTATACTCATTCTCTTCATTTTATGTTTTCAGGTAGAGGGCGAGGTAAGGGCAAAGGCAAGCTGGCGAGCGACGTGAAGTGACCGTGGCGAGCCATAGGGGTTTTCCTGCTTCCGCACATGTTTTACTTTACAGTTAAATTCATGTTTCGGCTTTCTGCATATTTACTTTGGTTATTTTTGTAGATAGGGCCCGCTTAGGGATTTTAAACTTAACTCGTATTTCTACATGTTACTTTAACTATCTTTCATAAATAAATTTGCTAGATTTCTTTGCATTTATTTACACCAGATTTTATGACTTAAACACTGATCCTAGATTTAGTAACCACTTCGATTCAGCATAAAGAGTCGGGTCGTTACAGTTGGTATCAGAGCGCAGTGTTTTAGGTCCTGTAGACTGACTTATGATGTAAGTCATTTTGTTTTGATTTTTACCTCACCCTATGGCTATACGGTCCTTCGTCACTCGCCAGATATGCCTAAAGCTTTACAAATATTAAGATTATAATGTTGCCTGATTAGATTAGACTTAGAGAGAGAATAGTGAGCTCTAGTGGTAAAAAAATTTGTTGGTGAATTTTAGGAAGAATGCCGCCACGTAGAGGTGCACGCCGAGGAGGTGGCAGGGGAGGCAGAGGAGCCGGTCGTGGCCAACCGGCGGAGCAACCTGCCGCGCCGCCAGTCAACCCCGACGTACCAGTCAACCCTAATGCACCGGTCACTCAGGCGGATCTCGCCGCAATGGAGCAGCGTTACCAGGCCATGCTGCAAGCTGCTCTAGCGCCGTTCCTCGCTGCTCAGCAGAACCAGGCCGCCCCTGTTCAGGACCAGCCTGTAGTCCCTCCAGCCCCTGTTCAGGACCAGCCTGTAGTCCCTCCAGCCCCTGTTCAGGACCAGCCCGTCATCCCTCCAGCCCCGGTGGAAGCTCAGCCGGTGCCAGTACAACTGTCAGCTGAGGCCAAGCACTTGAGGGATTTTAGGAAGTACAACCCGAAGACTTTCGACGGATCCTTGGACAACCCCTTTAGAGCCCAGCTGTGGTTGACATCCATAGAGACGATCTTCAGGTACATGAAGTGCCCAGAAGACCAGAAGGTGCAGTGTGCAGCTTTCTGTTTGGAGGATAGGGGGACTGCCTGGTGGGAGACTGCTGAGAGGGCGCTGGGAGGAGATGCCAGCAAGATCACATGGGAGCAGTTCAAGGAGAACTTCTATGCTAAGTTTTTCTCCGCCAATGTGAAGCACGCCAAGCTGCAAGAGTTCCTAAACTTGGAGCAAGGCGACATGACGGTGGAGCAGTACGACGCCGAGTTCGATATGCTGTCCCGCTTTGCTCCCGATATGGTAAGAGATGAGGCCGCCAGGACTGAGAGATTTGTTAATGGCCTCAGGTTAGACCTCCAGGGTTTTGTACGAGCTCTTCGACCAACCACTCATGCGGATGCTCTACGCATAGCACTGGATCTGAGCCTGCATGAGAGAGCTGGTCAATCTAAGGTTGTCGGCACAGGGTCAGCCTCGGGACAGAAGAGGAAGGCGGAGGCGCGGCCCGACGTAGTACCACAGCAGACTCCGAGGTCAGGAGGTGTCTTCCAGAGACACCGTCGGGAGCTGGCAGCAGCTGGGAGAACTTTGAGAGAGCTACCCACTTGTACTACCTGTGGGAAGGTCCATGGAGGACAATGTTTAGCTGGGAGTGGAGTCTGCTTCAGGTGCAGGCAGCCGGGGCACACTGCTGATGCGTGTCCTCGGAAACCCTTAGAGACGACGCCACGTCAGCCTTCTGCTCCCCAGCAGGGGAGAGTCTTTGCCACGAACCGGCAGGAGGCCGAGCGAGCTAGTACGGTGGTGACAGGTACGCTCCCAATCTTGGGGCATTATGCTTTGGTACTATTTGACTCGGGGTCATCGCATTCATTTATATCCTCTATTTTTGTCAAGCATGCGGGTTTAGAAGTAGAACCGTTGGGTAGTGCCTTGTCTGTCTCTACTCCTTCTGGAGAGGTCCTTTTGTCTAAGGAAAAAATAAGGGCATGTTGGGTAGAAATAGCAAACCATACCTTGAATGTAACTTTACTGGTGCTAGATATGCAAGATTTCGATGTAATTTTAGGCATGGATTGGTTGTCAACTAACCATGCAACCATAGACTGTTTTAATAAGGAAGTAGTCTTTAACCCTCCTTCCGGGGATAAGTTTAAGTTTAGAGGAGCAGGCATGGTAGGTCTTCCCAAGGTCATCTCAGCAATGAAGGCGAGTAAGCTACTTAGCCAGGGTACTTGGGGTATCTTGGCGAACGTAGTAGATATGGCAGAACCAGAAGTTTCCCTATCTTCCGAACCAGTAGTAAGGGAGTACCCTGACGTTTTCCCCGACGAACTCCCAGGACTTCCGCCTCCCAGGGAGGTAGACTTCGCCATTGAGTTAGAGCCCGGCACCGCCCCTATCTCTAGAGCTCCTTACAGAATGGCCCCAGCCGAGTTAAAGGAGTTGAAAGTCCAGTTACAGGAGCTGTTGGACAAGGGCTTTATCCGGCCCAGTGTATCACCTTGGGGAGCCCCAGTGTTGTTCGTGAAGAAGAAGGATGGGTCGATGCGCCTTTGCATTGACTACCGAGAATTGAACAAGGTGACAGTTAAGAACCGCTACCCCTTACCCAGAATCGAGGACCTGTTCGACCAGTTACAGGGGGCCACCGTCTTTTCCAAGATCGACCTGCGATCAGGCTATCACCAGTTGAGGATTAGGGACGGTGATATTCCCAAGACGGCCTTTCGTTCGAGGTACGGACACTACGAATTCATAGTGATGTCCTTTGGTTTAACTAATGCCCCTGCAGTGTTCATGGATTTGATGAACAGGGTGTTTAAGGACTTTCTAGACCAATTCGTCATAGTCCTCATTGACGATATCTTGATCTATTCCAAGACTGAGGCCGAACACGAAGAGCACTTGCACCAAGTCTTGGAGACCCTTCGAGCTCATAAGCTATACGCCAAGTTCTCCAAGTGTGAGTTCTGGTTAAAGAAGGTGACATTTTTAGGGCACGTGGTTTCCAGTGAGGGAGTCTCGGTGGACCCAGCTAAGGTCGAAGCGGTGACCAACTGGCCTCGACCGTCTACAGTCAGTGAGATTCGCAGTTTTCTGGGTCTGGCAGGATACTACAGGAGGTTTGTAGAAGACTTCTCACGCATAGCCAGCCCATTGACCCAGTTGACCAGGAAGGGAACCCCTTTTGTCTGGAGCCCAGCATGTGAGAGTAGTTTCCAAGAGCTTAAGCAGAAGCTAGTGACGGCACCAGTCCTGACAGTGCCGGATGGGTCGGGAAGTTTTGTGATCTATAGTGATGCCTCTAAGAAAGGACTGGGATGTGTCCTGATGCAGCAAGGTAAGGTAGTTGCGTATGCCTCACGCCAGTTGAAGAATCATGAGCAGAACTACCCTACCCACGACTTGGAGTTGGCAGCTGTAGTCTTTGCACTGAAGATATGGAGGCACTATCTGTACGGTGAGAAGATTCAGATTTACACCGACCACAAGAGCCTGAAGTATTTCTTCACTCAGAAGGAGTTGAACATGAGGCAGAGGAGGTGGCTCGAGTTGGTGAAAGACTACGACTGCGAGATCCTGTACCATCCAGGTAAAGCAAATGTAGTGGCTGACGCGCTGAGTAGGAAGGTCGCACATTCAGCAGCGCTAGTCACGAAGCAGACCCCCTTACTCAGGGATTTGGAGAGAGCCGAGATTGCAGTCTCAGTAGGTGAGGTTGCCGCACAGTTGGCTCAGTTGACAGTTCAGCCAACCTTGAGGCAAAAGATCATTGCTGCTCAGCTGAGTGATCCTTACTTGGCAGAGAAACGTCGTATGGTAGAGACGGAGCAAGGTGAAGAGTTCTCTATATCCTCTGATGATGGCCTTATGTTTGAGGGACGCCTGTGTGTGCCGGAAGACAGCGCAGTTAAGACAGAGCTTTTGACTGAGGCTCACAGTTCCCCGTTTACCATGCACCCTGGGAGTACGAAGATGTACCAGGACTTAAGGAGTGTCTATTGGTGGAGGGGCATGAAGAGGGATGTAGCAGAGTTCGTCAGTAGGTGCTTGGTGTGCCAGCAGGTGAAGGCACCTAGGCAGCATCCAGCAGGGTTGTTGCAACCCTTGAGTGTGCCAGGGTGGAAGTGGGAGAGTGTGTCGATGGACTTTATCACGGGACTGCCCAAGACCTTGAAGGGCTACACGGTGATCTGGGTTGTGGTCGACAGACTCACGAAGACAGCCCACTTCGTGCCAGGGAAATCCACGTACACTGCCAGCAAGTGGGGGCAGTTATACATGACGGAAATAGTAAGACTGCACGGAGTACCAGTATCCATCGTTTCAGACAGGGATGCCCGTTTCACTTCGAAATTTTGGCAAGGGCTCCAACTTGCATTAGGTACGAGGCTGGACTTCAGCACGGCATTCCACCCTCAGACTGATGGTCAGACAGAGAGACTGAACCAGATTTTGGAGGATATGCTGCGGGCCTGTGTGCTAGAGTTTTCAGGAAGTTGGGACTCCCACCTGCATCTAATGGAGTTCGCCTATAATAACAGTTACCAGGCTACCATTGGTATGGCTCCGTTTGAGGCTCTGTATGGCAAGTGCTGTAGATCCCCTGTCTGCTGGGGCGAGGTTGGAGAGCAGAGGATGCTAGGCCCCGAGTTAGTGCAGACTACCAATGCAGCCATACAGAAGATCCGAGCTCGTATGCTGACCGCACAGAGCAGACAGAAGAGTTACGCTGATGTACGACGTAAGGACCTCGAGTTTGAAGTGGGAGATATGGTCTTTTTGAAGGTAACACCGATGAAGGGCGTTCTGAGGTTCGAGAAGAAGGGGAAGTTGAGTCCACGTTTCGTGGGGCCATTTGAGATACTGGAACGGATTGGCCCTGTGGCTTATCGTTTGGCCTTGCCCCCATCCCTCTCAGCAGTGCATGACGTATTCCATGTCTCCATGTTGAGGAGGTATGTCGCAGACCCGACGCACATCGTGGACTTCGAGCCCCTACAGGTCAGTGAGAACTTGAGCTACGAGGAGCAGCCTGTCGAGATCTTGGCAAGAGAGGTCAAGAAGCTTCGTAGTCGAGATATTCCACTAGTCAAAGTCCTCTGGCAGAACCATGGAGTTGAAGAGGCCACGTGGGAGAGAGAAGAGGACATAAAGGCCCAGTACCCAGAAATGTTCGAGGATTAGAGCTTTCGAGGACGAAAGCTTTCTAAGGGGGGAAGTATGTAACACCCCAATGATCTCATGTTGTTCATTTTTTTTTTTTAAATTCAAGTATTTATTTTTATTTTATTCATTATTTGTTTATAATTAAATAATGAAACTTATGTCATCAAGATGTGAATTTTCCCCTTTTAAAATATTAAGCAAATTTCAACTTTAATTATACTTGGTAATTAAAGATTTAATTGGTATTTGGAAGTTGAGGGAAAGGAGGAATTTGGTGAAGATATTGGAGAAATTTGAGAGAGAAGGGTGAAATTTGGAATTTAACAAAGAAGAGAAAAGAAGGGAAATTATTTTTATAAAAGGAAAAGAAAAGGAAAAAGAAAAGGAAAAGAAAAGGAAAAAGAAAAGGAAAAGAAAAGGAAAAGAAAAGAGAAGAGGGAGAGAAGGGGAAACCCTAGCCGCCGCCGCCAATCTCCGCCGCCGCCGCCGCCGCCGTCGCACGCCGCCGCAAGCCAGCCATCGTAGAAGCCGCGTCGTACCGCGTCCGCCAGCCGAAGGAGCCGCGCCGCTTCGATCTGAGGCAGGTCAGCCGAAACCCGTCGCGTCCCGAAGCCGAATCCACCTCTGCGCCGAACGCGTCGCGAAGCCGAGATCCATCTCCACGTCGAAGCCGCGTCGCCAGCCATCGTCGTCTGCATCCGAGCCGCGAACGCGTCTGCAAATCCGAGCCGCGAACGCGCCTACGCCCGAGCCGTATCGAAGCCGCGAACGCGCCCGCCTCCAGCCGACGAACGAACCCGAACCCGGAACCGCCCGCGCGCTCGAACCTGGAACCGCCCGCGCGCCCGAACCCGGAACCGAACCCGCGCCCGTGCCACACGTGCCTGACTCTCCCGCGTGCAAGCGCGCCGCGCCGTGTGTTCCGCGTAGCCGAGCCGCGTCCCCTCCCTGTAGCAAGCCGAGCCGCACGCGAAGTCCCCATACCGAGCCGAGCCGCGTCCGCACCAAGCCGAGCCGGTCCTGCCTTCTTCCAGCCGAGCCGCCAAGCCTGTTTTGGCTCCTTCCACCTAAATTTTGGGTAATTTCCAAATTCCCTAGCCTGCCCAGTAATTAAATGAGTTAATTTGGAAATTTAATTAATTTAATTACTTTCCTCAAGAAGCAAATTGGACCAAATAGCTGCTGCAGCTTAGGACTTCCTCAGTAGGAACTCATCTAGCAACATCTCGAGGTAAGAGATTTCTACTACTAGCCCCATGTGAGAATTTGATGTTGCATGTTCCTTCAGTGACATACGATGATGGTTGGGCTTACGATGTATGATAATATTTTATCATGATCTGACGAATGACATGGCCATACTTCGGCATAATATTATAGTAATGAGAACCCTCGAACCATATGTGACTGTATGATAAGACTGATGGGCTTATGATGTATGTGACTGTATGGTAAGATTGATGGACTTATGATGTATGTGACTGTATGATAGGACTGATGGACTTATGATGTATGTGACTGTATGATGGGACTGATGGACTTATGATGCATGTGACTGTATGATAGGACTGATGGACTTATGACGTATGTGACTGTATGATAAGACTGATGGGCTTATGACGTGGGTGACTGTATATTGAGAACTATTAGTGACTGTTTGATGATAGCTGTAGTGGGGGATGAGATGGTGGTTATTTTCTGATGATAATTTGATGACGTTGGCATATGTATGTTGGGATTGGGGTATCTGTTAACTTCTCCTATCTGAGTCGTACCTGCATGGGTGTCCTTCGGGATCACCACCTATTTAGGACTGTTAGGCTCGACGGGGCGCCAGTCCAGCATGACTATAGATATGACTCGAGCGACTCGACGGGGTCCTCGCATCCCGACGGTCCTAAGTGTCCCCTGGACACCGAAGACCAGAGTTATGTCCCTACGGGGCGCATGTTGCACGTGTTCGGGAGCGTGCCAGAGATTGGGTACTAGTTTCAGGACTCGATAGGAATGTTAACAGGCACCTAGTGGGACTAGTAGTGGGTCCCTTACTGAGTATTTTTTTATACTCATTCTCTTCATTTTATGTTTTCAGGTAGAGGGCGAGGTAAGGGCAAAGGCAAGCTGGCGAGCGACGTGAAGTGACCGTGGCGAGCCATAGGGGTTTTCCTGCTTCCGCACATGTTTTACTTTACAGTTAAATTCATGTTTCGGCTTTCTGCATATTTACTTTGGTTATTTTTGTAGATAGGGCCCGCTTAGGGATTTTAAACTTAACTCGTATTTCTACATGTTACTTTAACTATCTTTCATAAATAAATTTGCTAGATTTCTTTGCATTTATTTACACCAGATTTTATGACTTAAACACTGATCCTAGATTTAGTAACCACTTCGATTCAGCATAAAGAGTCGGGTCGTTACATAAATATTTTTTTCCAACATTTTTTTGGTACACGATCATTTAGATTTGAGTAAACGATCGTTTACTTTTCTTTAAATGATCGTTTAGATTCTTTGATTCACGATTATTTAGATTTGGCTATACACGATAATTTAGATATGACCGTTTAGATTTTAGATTTGGCTATCCAAATCTAAACAACGTTTTTTTCGGCATTTTTTATATTAACTACACTATCTTAAACAACTAAATAATAGTTTGAAAAGAATTTTAAAAAAATTAGATCTTTTATAAATTAGATCTTTTATATTTGATACAAGATCTTGATCTAAATAACAAGTTAAAAAAAAAAAAAAGAAGAGAAGAGAGACGATTGAAAAAAAATTGTAGAAAACAAAGACGATAAAAGAGAATGACAAAGTTGATTTGTTATTTCGTGGGAGGAGCTATAAATATTTTAACTATTTATTTTATTTATAAAAATTTCTCCCATATTTAATTGAATCTAAAAGTCGTATCCTTCGTCTAAAAGAAGAAACAATTAATTCCTCCACTTACTTGTTAGAAAAGGGTCTCACTTCCATTATTTTGCTTATTTAATATTTTTTATTAAGAATTATATAATTTAAATATTGTTTGTTTGCTACGAAAATTTGTGGACTTGGTTAGCATTTGTTTTACCTTTTGGTTTCAAGATTGTATTTACCTCACATTGTTGAGATTAAATTCCAATTTGTGAATATTCTCTTGATTGAGAGCATTTATCGAAAGGAAGGTAAGTTTTTTTTATTCTTTGAAGAAAATAATTAGCTGACATCCTAAGATAGAAGAAGAAATAGGTCTTTCGGTACTTGTGTTGATTATATTGCAAGTAGTCTTTGATTAAGGGGGATAGTCTTCTATTTGTTATGATTATTGTGTGTTAATATACTTTGAGTTCTGATGAGCCAGTTCTTAGTTAGCACGTTGATAAATATGTAGAGTGTTGTACCTTCAGTCGTAATATTGTATTCATCGATTACTGCATGAGCAATATATATAATCTTCTATTATGGATCAAAGACCCCCTAAATATAGATTAATCATCGAATTGAATTACCAAAGTATGATGTATTATTTGTTGGTTCTCCTTAGTTATTGTTGTTGTTATTAATAGATCGTACAACCATGAGTACATTAATAACTAATAACTAAGTGTTGTTTTTTCTGAAAATGTATTCTCATATCTTTCCCTCCCGATTTGTCTCTCCCAACCCACCAGTGAATTGCTTTGCTTTGTCCACTAGATAGATACTCCACTTGTAAGCCCATTTCTTTTCCCCCTCTGCTTGACTGCCTAAGCCCATATTCTTGAACTCTACCTAAGAACTATAAAAATAGAAGAGCCTTAATTACTTACTTCATTCATTCAAAGCCTTCATAAATTTCTAAATTTCAAAATCTGTGTAATCATCATTCTCTCAGACACTTTTTAACTCTCTTCAAGTTGCTATCTCTGACTTGAAAATTTTAATAATTTGTTTTTAATTTGTTTTCCTTATGATAGTAAATGCAATTACGTAGTGGAGTTCTTTTCGCTAATAACTAATTAATATTTGTAATTTGTGTAGATTTGGCATAATAAGGTTTTAAAAAGTAATCCCATATCCCATTATTTGTTATTACTTCAAATAACCCATCAAATGTATCAAATGTACTATATATGCATCCGATATGCTACTTTGTCCTCATAATTAAAAGAGGTTTTATTATTTCTTTTTTTTATTATTATTTTTTAGATCTTCGATTAGATTTTCTATTGTTTTTAGATCGAATTTATCAAAATTTTAGTTAACTTTAATTTATAAAAATCTTATTCTATTCTTTGAATTTAATTGAGAGATCTAGTGGCATCTCATGAAATAAATAATCAAGCAGTAAGGTTTCACAAAGTAACAAAAAAGAGATAAATAAATCTAAAATGTTTTTCAGGATCTTATTGATTAGATCTAGAAAAAATTGTATAACCAATTTCTAATTGGTGTGAATTAATGTAGGTACATATAGTTACTGTATTCTTAGTCTTGATTTTGAAAGAGTAGAATAGATTGAAACTATATATTATTTCTCTAAGCAGATTATCGGTGGTGATAAGTCGGAGGAAGGTGAGCATGACATCAAGTCATCATGCCTCTTATACCCTGGGCGACACACGTATATGCTACGATGACTAGGACAAAGGATTGTGATCCCCTTGAGGGTGAGCTAACTCCAAAAACTCATCCTCAATTCGGATGGTAGGCTATAACTCGCCTACATGAAGTTGGAATCGCTAGTAATCGTTGCTTAGCCATAAGGCGATGAATTCATTCTCGAGCCTTATACACACCACCTGTCACACTATGCAAGCTTGAAATCGTTAATTACTTTAGCCGCAAAGAGGGGGATGCCCAAGGCATGGCTAGGTGACTAAAGTAAAGTCATAACAAAGGTAGTCATATCGAAAACTATGTGTTGTTGGATCACCTCCCTTTTAGAGAGAGCTAATGTTGGTTGGGTATTTTGGTTTGAGATTGCTTTACACCCAAAAAGAAGCAAGCTACGTCTGAGTTAAACTTATTATCACATAATAACAAGCATTTTAGTTTAGCCAACTAAAAAGTTTTAGAATGAAAAATGAAGATTTTCTGTCTTTGAACAAAAAAAATATTGAATGGTGTCAAAATAAAGTTTAGTATAGCCAAGAAACTTATTTCCTTAAAGAATTTTATCAAAAAGATTTTATGAGATTATCTTTTACTAATGAGTTATTTAATTCCAAAAAGATAAAAGATCATCCTTTATTTTAAAAAACTTATATTATTATCTTTTTGAAATTATCCTTGAGAAAATATATATATACACTATGGAACTTGTGGGTTCTGGTACGACTGACGAACGAAGAAAGCTTTTTGTTGTTAGTTGAATCTGTATTACAATAACTATAAGCGGAAGAAGATAGTTTGATTATCTATCTATGGTCTCGACGCATTGACGTGTGATGATTGTGATGATGAGTAAGGAAAACGACGAAGCGTGATTCATGTGGTCACGGTAAACTCCAGTAGAGGATGAAGACATCGTCAAAGAGATTCACCCATGTATTCGGGGGAGCCTGAAGTCATACATCATTGAGAAGGGATTACTCATGCATTCAGGGTATGTTTGTTGTATCGATGTATATTGACTAAGTGTGAATTATAATAATATTATTCATCTGGGTTGTGTGCAGCTCTCCAGACGTAACCAACATTGGCCGAATTGAGTTACCAAAGTTTTTTGTGTTATTCTCTTCTGCTAGTCCTCTAACTATTGGAACAGTTATTTACTTTAGAATTAACTAAAAATTTATTTAATTATCTAACATTTCTTTTCAAGGAATACTATTATTAAAAGAAAAAAAAAGTTAATTAATCAATTGAAAAAACCTCTCAAGGTAATGAAAAGGATGAACAACATTATTTTTTTTTTTTTGCGAGCAACATTATTTTAAACGAAGAAATAAAATTAATAGAGATCCACAAGATCTTAAACAAAGGAATTGCTCAGTTATATGATATAAGATATATATCTTACTTTTTGTTTAGCATCTATATATATTCTCAAATTTAACTTCTCAATAAAACATTTATGATATTTATGTAGAAGAGTTAAATATAATCCTTTTGAATCACATTGCATTTTCCACTTTTATTCCTCCCTCTCCACATGGAAGATACAAAACCAAATAAAGATTATATATACAAAACCACTTTTTTTTGTTAAAGGGTTGAAATTTATCAAATGGGTTATGTTTTACTCTCTTATTAATCTAAAAGGTTGCCTTTCTCATTACATACACTTATTTTTCATGGAATCCCTACTTGAATTACATGTACAATCACACTCAAAAGATTAAAAAAAAACTTGATATAAACTAAAAATAAATTACATCCAAGAACGGAATGAAACAGTTTAGTGATTCTTATAAATATTTTCAAAAACCACTTTTCCACATGCAAATTCGATCACTAGGAGACAGAGATAGTGTATATAAATAAAAAGTAGTGATGGTAGCAATCTTTTACTTCGGTAACCAATTGGATCCTTTTTTTCTTTAGTTCTTTTTGTGGCTTTATTTTATTTTATTTTCTTATTCACACAAATATATGGATAAATCATGACATAGTCTTTCCAAAGTACAATTTGGTAATTTCAAATTCCATCCAAATTATTTTGTTTCTCAAGGCTTTATATAATAGATTCAAAGTAAGGCCAGCCTTAGCTTTTAGCCCACTTTCTTTGAGAGTCTTAATTCATTAATAAAAGTCTATCCAATTTCTTAATTGTAATTAATGGAGTTTGTAGTTCTAGTTAATGCCTCCTCTAATTTAAGTTATATCCATATCTTTTTAGTATAGAATTTTTAGCATATGGGTGTCCAGCCAACTATATACTATTGTCTACTTTAAGCTTAATTCACTATATATAAATCTACTTTTCAGATGAGTCGTACAAAAATATATATATAATTATTCTTCACAAATTAAGACTTACAATCATACCATCTACTTCATGTCCAACTTTGTTCTGTCTCTTATGAATAATACTTTATAGTAACAAAATTTTATTATGAAAATATTTTAAACCCTAGCCAAAGTATGCCTTGGATATTATAAACTAGTTATAAGCAATAATGTATGATTATACACATGCAAAACAATAATAATACTACCCAAATAAAACAACACAACAATGTATATAAAAATTATTAAGTAGTGTATGGTTTTATCTCAAAACCTATCAATAATGAGATAAGTAACACATCTTACAATTTCAATAAAGATATTAATATTATTTGATTCATATATCCCACGTAGAATCAAGATATGAATGAGATTAAAAAAGAGGCTAGCTATGTGAACAAAATGGGTGAATTAGATGGAACTAGAGAGATAGTAGAAAGTAGGAAATATAAAGAGATGGACCATTTTCAAGAAGATTATATGCATGGTCTAGCGGAGAGAATTAAGTTAGTGGTATTAGAGTCATCATTCTAACTCAATCGTGTTATAGAAAATCCATTTTAGAGGGAGAAAACTAATAGAAAACAAAGTTATTAGAAAACCTCAAATAACACAATTCGTATATAGTCACGATAAATATCTATGAATGAGCTTTTGGACAAACAACGTCCTCTAACAAAGAGTTGATCTAGTTAAAAGCAATATGTTTAAGCGTAATTAAGAGAAATGACGGTTAATTAAGAAAAGTTTCAACTAATACTTTGTTTGAAGAGAAAATTGATGGAAAATAAGGCAATCAAAGTTTCACATTAACTAAATAAGAGTAATGATCATAGTTAATATAATAATGACAACCATCTCCAATAATATAAGATCTTTCGAGTGAAACAAAAAACAAAGTCATGGAAACGTACATTTATATACATAATTTGGAGATCGATATCTCCAACAGTCACATAGATAAGATGTTAGTGGTCTTCCAGAAGATTCCTTTCTTTTAAGAAGAGTTTTGAATAATTAATTTCATTAGCACGAACATCAAGAGACAAAAATATATATATTTTACATTTATAAATACATATAGGGGCTGTGTTGAAGTAGGGCTGCAAGGCTGCAATTGCAATGAAAATGGCTTAACAAAAGTACTGAAAAAAGAAAGAAGAAGGTTGCCTATTTGAAAAAGAAGAAAATGGGCATTAATTAATAGATGATATAGTATAAGGACCTCTCTCTCTGTCTCTCTCTCTCTCTGTGTATATATATATATATATACTACTCATAATTATATTTTACACTTTACCATAATTACAATATTCATAATTTATGCTATTTTGTAGCTCTAAAATCCTCTAGCTCTCTCAAAATTCATTACATTTCAATATGGCGAGAGAACATTTTTTAATGCATTTTTGCATGGAACCCTATTAAATATCACCGTACGTTTCCCCCAATTCACACCACCTATATCCTAATTCCTACATTACACTTACTTAAATTCCTTTTCTCAAATATATATATATATATACACACACTCTCTCTTCCTCTATGTATAGAGCTCAAATCCCAATAAAAATCCTTATCTTTCTACACCAATTCAATTATCTATAATGTATTTTATATACTTTGTCCTAAATTTTTATCATATAATTTTTTTCAATAACTTGCTAACTTTGTTGAAATTTATGCTAGTTAAAATATATATATTCTTCTTAGATAAGAGATTAAAATATCTAAATTTTTTACTTTCAATACTTCATTTAACTATAAAATCTTAGGAGAGAGCAAAATATAAGAAAATCTAGAAGAGAAGCTTATAGAAAGTCTTGTAACCAAATAATTATTGGTCCATGTGAGAAAAAAAAATTCTAGTATTATAAAGTAGTGTATACATCCCCATCTCTTCTAATTACACTTAGATTAATATATGATTGATTGGTATATTATTTTATTTTATGGACCCATTTAAACTTAAATGCTATTGATATGGCAAGCTTAATGAAAAAAAGAAATTCAATGTGATACACATACATATAATATATATGAACTTTGACTACAAATTAGAAAAATTTGGGAAGAAGAAACATTCTATTATTATTGATATCAAGATCTGATAACACTTCAACAAAGTTACAACCAACAAGATCCCCTTTGGATCTCTTGCAAATATAAAACGTCCCTAAACTAATTATTTTAATATATAATGAAAATATAATCCTCCTACATATATTATGCAATAAACTAACTATAATTATATATATATATATTTCAGATTAGTTATATATCGATATATATATATATATATATGTTCACATGATATCATGCAGCTCCATAGATTCAAAAAAAAAAAAAATGGACATTGAAGTAGTTTTGAGGTAGTAACAAGGGGACGTTATTCTTCAATCATATATGTCATGATGAGTACTAAGCATAAGATATTGCCAACCTGAATATAGCTAAACTTGCGTTAAGGTTTGAGTTTTTCGTTTGTTGACGTAATTTTACTTGAAGGGATTGGCTGCGTCTTGGATTGAATTCCATTCCCAAAGTCTGTCGGAGAAAACAACCGGTAGCGTGTTGAGGGCGAGTTGTTGCGGAGGAGGTGGTGGTGTCGGTTGGTAATATTGTGACGGTAAAGAGTTTATGATGGTGGCGGGGGAAGCAGATAGCGGTGGCTGTTGTTGTTGATAGTGAATGAGTTTTTGTAGGTCATCAAGGGAATTATTGGAAGAAGGAGAGAAGAAAGAGGTGTAAGTTGGCAAAATAAGTGATGAAGAAGATGGTAATAATTGTTGTTGTTTATTATGCAGAATAATGGATTGGTGATCATCTTCTTCCATGCAATTGGGAGTAGTAGAAGCTGAAGCTGGAATTTGAAGAGAAGAAGTAGCGGCCATGTTAAGTAATGGAGATGTGGGAAAAGGATTTTGTTTGGAGAGGCCAAGAACAGTTGTAACTTCTTCACAAGAGCTCGTGGCGGAGGCGTCGGCTGCAGTAGCTTCGACTCCAGAGCCAATTTGAAGTTGGTGATGGTGGAATTGCGACTCGAAACTCGTCGGAAATTTATCCGTGGATGACGATGAAGTTTGGACGACATTAACCGAGCCACCACCCGGAAGAAGATTACTCTTAGGCGTCGACGAGGTTGTCATTCGCGAAGACGAAGCTCTTGACGGGAGAGAGCGAGGGAGTGAAGGGTGATCTTCGACTCCGGCTCTTTTGTAAACTCGACACAACGAAATCTCCGCCTGAACATCAAAATTAGAAAAGAAAATTATTCTATAAAACCGCGACAACCGAACATAATTTGAGAAGCAAAATCTGAGCAGGTTTTTTGTTTATCTTCTCTCTCTTCCTCTGAAAACTTGGGGGGATAATTTAAAGCAAATCACGCAATTCATGACAAAACATTTAAACAAACCCAAAAAAAAAAAGTACTGTCAGAGACTGGTCAGTTATAAGGGTATGTGTACGACTACAAAACAAACGAGAGATTCATAAATTCTCTCTTGAAAATTAATGATTAAACTAACCCAACTCTGGAATTTTCAAAGTAAAACCAAAAGTAAGGTCCTTGCTGGAAAAACCTTTTGATATCGTTCGGTCTCATGATGGGGCAAGCGATACTCGTTCATAATCCAACTAGTACGAATACCCTTGGGAGCCTTGCCGGAGTAAAAAACTAGGGTTTTCTTAAGGCCAATGGAACGAAAGTCCTCTGTACGAATCATGCGATCGGCACCGGTGGCCTTCCAATAGCCGGAGGTAGTAACCCGATTGGGACGGTCACCGTTACGGTATTTACGGTCGCGAGGGACATAGAAGAACCATTCCTTCTCTCCAATGGCAGCCAAAGCTAAAGAAATGAAGAATTTGAGGAATTATAAAATTATAGGGTTATAAGAAGAAAAGAAAAAAGGGGGGGAAAAAAGAAGGAGAAAGTAATACCAGGAAGCTCCCAAGGGTCGTAGCGATAAAGATCAAGAAAAGTGATGAGTTCGACATTAAAGCGTTTGCCCTCGACCTTACGGCGAAGGTAGAATTCAACGAGTTCTTCTTCAGTAGGGTGGAAGCGGAAGCCGGGCATAACGACGTCGTGTTCATGTTGATCATGATCGATATCGTCGTGATCTTCGCAGTTGTTGTTGTTGTCGTCGTGGTTGGTTTTGTTGCTGCTAATTTCTTCTTGCCTCATCCTTGTTGAACTGCTTCTTGCTGCAGCTGCAATTGCCATAAAATTCCTGATTTTAAAAAATCACTTTCTCTTTCTTTCTTTCCTTTTCTCTCCCTCTCTCTCTCTCTCTCTCTCTCTCTTGTATGTCTTTTTTTCTCTCTCTGGGTATGGCTTTATGTGGGTGTAAATTATATATATATAATATATATAAATTTTTTTGTGAAGGTGAATGGGAGCAACAAGTGGGGGTGAATAAAAAAGATAAGATGGTTAAATTTTATATACACATGTATGATGTATGTGTATGTATTTTGTACTAGCTAGTCCAAAACTTTCTCTCTCTAAAACTCTTAAGAAATTATGGCTTCTCAATTTTAATTAGGCCATGGTTAATTAATGTGTAATATAATTTATGGTAATAGTCATACCTAGCAATTTTAGAGTGAATGATCAAAGTGTATACCATTTAACAAAAATTGTAAATGTAACGAGATTTATATAGATAATTTTCAATAAATTTTGTTATATTTGTAATTTTTTTAAATGTTATTTTATATATTAATACTTTTAATTTAATTGTTATATTTTTAACTGTTCTTTAAAATTGACATCATCACGAAGGTATCAACTGAAGAAAGATTTCAACCACGAATGTAATTCTTTTAATTACGTTTAGTTAGACATTTTTCTAATGTAATTTATTTACAATTGAGATTGCTTATTCTAGTACCACTGTTTTCTTATCAATACTGTTACTACTAACGTTTAGAGTCACAGTGTCTATAATGATGACGATAATTTTAATAGATTCATGATTAGATTGATCTCCTTCAACTCCACAATTCAATTGTATTGGTTGATTACAGATTTGACTGTGAACTCCACATTTCATTAGAATTACAAAATACTATAAAATAACAACAAATGGAATGAACTCGAATCTATTTCTTTTTAATTTACCATTCATGGATGGTGTTTTCCAACAAAAAAAAAAATATGGCCCTAATTTATGGAAAAGGGAACATGCATGTAATTTAGGTTATATACTTTTCATTGTCTAATTTTAGTTTATATATTTTTAATAAATTTTAAATTAAGCCGTTCAAAGTTTATTCTTTACAAAAATGTTAAATAATATAAAATAATAAATTAAGTTAATTAATTTTGAGATGAAAACTCCAACTAGTTTTTAAAATTTAATTATAACGTAATTAAAGAAAATATAAGAAACAACAAGAAACTAGTAGTGATGATTAAATTTAAAATTTATTGAAACTACGTGGACTAGAATTCAATAATTAAGAGAAGATGACTAAAATTAAACAAACTATATGCTTGCACACACCTATGTATGAGTGAATTTATATATATGAAAAACAATATTTAGGTGCATCCCAAATTATATTTATCACTTTGTATCTCACTTTAATGGTCCAATTACATAATTTGTCTCTTTACAAACTCTTCTAATTAACTTCGTTTTGAAAGTTCTTTGTAATATAATTAGAATATAGGGGAATTTTTTGATACATCCAAGTGTTGCGCTCATGTATGAGATGCATCCATCTTGGTGCAACCGACTCCAATCACATAACACACAAAAATTAAAAGATTATACATATGTTTTTTTAACAAATTTTGTTATGAAGGCAAATTGTCTATTATTTTGAACAATTTCGTGGGAATCTACATTAAAAAGTTTTTAGTTTTGACTGTGGAAGATATATTTATAATCGGAGTGTCAGAGTAAATTTTAAAGTGTTTGATACTTAAAATTATTGAATAGCTTTTAAGTATATATATATATATATATATATATAATATTATTAAGTACTTTAAAAGATAATATAATTTGACACGGTAAGAGGAATAAATTAGTTTTTTTTTTTCTTAACCATTTAAACTTATCATGGACTAATTTTAGAAAAAAAGATGAACTAGTTGAATTGAAATATACAAGGACTAAAAGGAGGATTTTATTTTTATTACATATAAATGTGACACTTATAGAAGAAAATTGTTTTAATTTGTTTGTTAAGTTGTAATTTGGAACCATTTTGTTAATTAGATTTGAATTAGAGAAAATATAGAAAGGGAGTTTAGTTTGATTGGTGAGAAAAGTGGGGAAAGAAAAGAAAGAGTGAAAGTGAATAGAGGTGAGGGGGTGTGGGTTTAAGATGAGAAAGTGACGTTTCAAGGTGAGGACAGGGTGGCCATAGCCCATTAGCGGTGCCCCTCTTGGATCTTTCTTCCACCCCCCTCTCTATATATTCAATTTTATCTTTCCTTTTCTCTTTTTTCTTTTTCTTTTTCTTTTTCTTCTCTCTCTCTCTTTCAAAATTCATTATATATAAAACTTTTTATTTCAACTTAAAGAAAATTATCCATTTATATTCCTAAATTTCGAGGATTATAAATCAATTTATCAATTTATACTATCCATTATTTTTTTTTTTGACACATGAAACTTATAGTTTGTATGAATTAATTAATCAGTCATAAGCTTTCCTGACTAAATCTAATTTTTTGACTCGTACAAAATTTTTTAAAAAACCTGTTCATGTATTTAGTTCAATTGTCTATTTTATAAAACTAACATCTGATAATTAATAATCTATGAATGATTTTCAAATGAAATTATAATGACCAATGGTTTAAATAGACTGAATTAATTATGGAAATTTTAACAACTTACAAATTACAAGTTTCATTCAATAAAATTTAAAAAATATTATAAATCAAATTCATATATTTACGAAAGTTTACTATTTAAATTGATATAATTAAAAATGAAGATTTTAATTAATCAAAAGTTAAGAGAGTTATAAATTGATATCAGCCTCTTTTTGTTCGATTAAATAATCTTTAGTTGAACATTCCTAATTATTTGGACAAGAAAATTTATTTTTATTATAGAATCGACAAAGAACACAAAAAATCATAAAAATAGAAAACTAGAAAATTGACACACAAATTTATGCAATTCAATAATAACGTATTAGATCCGCATAGGATAGTGCAATAACAATTTTATTTTGAGAGAATGATACAGAATTACATAATAAAAGGACCTTTGAGTTTAGAGAGCTTATAACGCATTTCTCTCAACTTTATAACCATAAACATAAATAACACAAAGATGCCCAAATACATAAATAGTTTCGGTCTCATACTTAGTTGTTCAAAGCGTTCACAATTTGATTCAAACCATTCTAACAATTTAATTTTGAACCCCTCTGTTACCTTTAACTTTTCTTCATTTTTATTTTGACCAAATTATCAAATTAAACCTTAAACTTAATTATGATTTTACTACCATGGTTAAAAAAAATGGTTCTTTCTTTTAAGTTTAATATAGGACGAATTAAACATCTGATCTATTGGTCGATTGATTATAGTTTATGTATATCAATTAAGTTTATGGAAAATTATTTTAAATGGAAAAACGACAATAAATATTTACAAATATGATAAAAGTTCATAATCTATGAGTTTCTATCGACATTTATTAGTAACATTATTTTACTATATTCGTAAGTATTTTGGTTAATTTTGTTATATTTAAAAATAATATGATGTTTGTGTTGGTACATAAGAATTTTAGTGTCGAACCATTAGCATGAACTTTAGCATTTGGAGATTCACATAAAAGATTAGCATGAACTTAGTTTCCAATTGATCTTGTATATCAATAAATGCTAGGAGAATAATACAACAAAAATAAGAACTATAGGTTTTCTTTTCTTGAATTTAAAGGGAGAATACATAATAGAATATGTGATGAAATTATTTACCAGATATAATAAAAATTTTAAATGATTAATAGAGAAAGTTGAATTTTACTATATTTTATAAATAGTTTTAATATTTCGATGATTTTGAATATCGAAATATATGTGTATTATTTGGAATAGTGACATTTTGTTTGAAAATTGAAACTTAAATTTAGAAAATTATGTTTGGTAATAAATATTGAAAATTTTGGTGCGTTTTCAATTTTAAAATGCAATAAATTGATATATGAGCATTGGTTGTTCAATACTCCATTTGGTATTGACTTTTGTTTTACCATATATAAGTATACGAAATTATGTTCTAATCATGTTGTAAAAAAGAAGAACTAAGAAAGAAAGAAATTATGTTTTCTTAAATGTACAATAATTAAAATGATTTTTTCCAATTTCATGTATCTTAAACAAAAAAAATCTTTAAATAGCTGCAATTAATTACAACTCTCATTTACCCTTTTTTTTCCTTCCTATTTTTCACATTTATTAGGTTACTTAATTTCTATTTTCCACCTTTATTAACTTTCTACAAGAAATAAGAGTGTATCGCAAATATTGTTTTATGGGTATAGATATTAAAATATCTGTGATTTGAATGATTGAGTTTTAAAATTCTAGAACAATTAATATTTGGGTTTGAATAAGTAGAATAATTGATGTTCGAAAATTAAATATTTATATTCAATTCAATTTTTAAAAAGTAAAATTAATTAATTACTTAAATAGATGCTAGAGATAAATTAAATTTAACCTAAATAATTTATTCTTATGTTCATTAGTTATTTAGCTAATAAAATAAAAAATAAACTAATACCTCTTAACTAAAAATAATTAAATTAATTAACTAAGAAAATAAAAATTAATTAAAATATTAAAAATTAACTATTATGATAATTCATACTAAATAGTTAAGATAGCATAAAATATTGACCGTGAAAATATGAGTTGAAATTTACTAATATTTATATTTAATAATTAACTAAAATCAATAGTAATAAATTAAGCTATATTTTTTATTGTACATCTTCCGAACATAAAAATATCATATTTTTATAGATATTAAAAAACCCATATCAGATAAGTTTTAAAGTTTCCTAGATAATAATATCTTGGTTTTTAGAAAGTAGAATTATGTAAAACACAAACAGACGTATATTAAACGTCTGTCTAAAATATCATAAGAAATCTTGTGAAATAAACAGGGCTCATTTTTATCTTTTCTTTATTAATTTTTCTTTGTTACTTTATAAACTTTTTCTTAATATATATGGAATCTTTGAGGTTGGATTTGAGAAATATTTTTCTTCACAAAAGTTGCAAGAGAAGAAAAGGGATATGTTTCCTTGATCCAAGTTCGTAAATATTCTAGTTGTGATTTGCAATGTATTCTTTTTAACAACGTATGGAATGAGAAAATCAAATAATATCTAACCTAGAGATTGATATGTTGTATGTCTTATGTTAGCTGAACTATGTTGATTATAATCATCGACATGTATGTTGATCTTGATTGAGTAGTTTTAAATATATTAAATAGTTAACAAGTCAAAAATATATATATAATCGTAGCTATATGCCTAGGGTAATTAGTCGTGAGGTTTCTAACAACAAATAAATAAATATACGTAGGGAAATTAAAGAAAGTATTGTAAATGACAAAAATGAAGAAACAATTTAAAAAAGTCTATTAATATATATTGTTGATATAATATATATGAAATTTTGCTACAATTGATAATAGATATTAGATTTGAATTAGACTAACGTCATTATCTAACCCTGTAATTCATCAACCATTCATCAACCGATTAGTCATTGAAGCAAAAAGCACATTCATAAAATTTTACCTTTTTTTTTTTTTTTTTCTTTTGAAAAGGATAAAATTTTACCATATAAATTAAACCTAGCTAATTTAATGATTTTTTTTTTACTACACACATGCAATGTCAAAGCTCCCTTTTTCTCGAAAAGAGTTTGAAGAGAACTACCAACATTCAACTAAACATTTGTCTTTAATAATATGACACTGAATAATTAACCCTAATTTGCTAGCTTTGACATAGAAAGAGTGATATAATATTAGATCCAACCCCTTGCTATTGCTATGAATATAGTGGGAAGAAAATATTCTACAAAAATTATTTTCAAAAAAATATTAAACCAACAGGTAAACTAAAATTATAGTGCTCAAATAAACTTTTAATTTAGGTCAAATAGGTCCCAATTAGTTTAGAATTTTGCATTTTCAACTTTATATATCAAATACACTAAAAGTTCTTTAAAATAATAAATTTTTTAAAAATACTTGTAAATATAGTAAAATTTTACTTTTAATTAATGATAGATCACAATATATTCAAATAGGTATACTTGGTGAATGATAGATACTATAGTCTATCTCAAATAAAAAGTAAAATCTTTTTATACTTATAAGATTAGATAAGCTCATTTTTCTCCGTTTAAAAACATATAACACAACAAAATTACTACCGGGTAAATTAAAATCAAGCAGATAATAATTTCGTGGGACAAATAAAGTTGGTGGGGGATGCATATTTGAATTTATATAGAGAAATAAAATTAGGTTACATATAATGATTAAAAGAACAATACAAAATAAATAACAAATTAAATTAATAGAAAGAGAGAGTCAAGAGGAACCCGTGACAAGTCTTCCTAAAATTTCATGATATTGAAGATGACAATTTTACAACTAAGTTTTTGCTAATTTGTCCTTCTCTTTCTCTTTCTCTTTCTCTTTCTCTGTCTCTTTCTCCCTCCACACACATTTTCAATAATATAATAAAATCAAATAAAATCTTTGCTGTATTCAAATATATGAATTGTATAATAAATATATTAGGGTTAATTAATAATTTAGTCACAACTTAATTAGTTTAAAGTGTATTAATTGTTCTGATCTAACTCTGCTAATATTGCTGTCAAATTTGGGATAATTCAATTCAATATTGGCACTTTAATTATTAAAATTATTATATAGTTTGGTTTGAATATCTTTTAACCTTTTTAAACATTCATATACTATGTCTCATGACGTAGTTCATTATAATAAAAATAATATATATGTTTGGTATGAACGTCCACACGTTTTTATTAGTTGTCTCCAAAAGTTGATACTATTTCTCTTTGAACTCATGTGTGTGAGTGGTTTAATCATTTTTTTATTTTTTATTTATAATATATATGTTTTAACCAATCTGGTTTGACACAATGATTACTCTAATTTTATTTATGCTATGTTAACTAATAATTTAAGAGTTATCTTGTGGTTAACGAATAGAAAAATAGTATTAGATGACAAAAAAAAAAAAGAAATTAAAAAAAAACAACTTGTAGTATTTTTTTTCTTTTTTGACGAATATAACAAGTAATTAGAGATATCAGACAGCTACCAAATGACTATCAAAGGACTATAAGAGAACTATCCACTTTTAAATTTACTACTTTTGCAATTTAGAAAATGTAGTGACAAAAATTCTATTATTATAATTTTTTTTGTATATATATATATATGTAAGAAACATTTTTAATATTATTAAAGACATGTTACCGTATGGTTGAATTAAAAAAAAAAAATCAATCATACTTTTAATATGGTAAACTGTTTAAATTAGTCCAAAAATTCTATTTAGAAAATGTTGTGAAAATTGAGTTGAAAATTGTTTATAATGGTTGGTATTGTGTAAAGTGATTGTTATCAATTTTAGTGTAAGGTTGAGGTAGCAAATATATGAATGAATGAATGTAGAGTGTTATAATTAAGCCATATAGAAGTATATGCTAAATATTGTAGAGTGTAGTGGAATTTTCTTCTAAAAAGAAAACGTAGAATATGAAATAACCTACATTTTGGTCTTATCATACATCAATTCAGACCCTCTCCTCGTCTTATCTTTATCATTTGACTTATGGTCGATGTCTCTAACTCCTTCGATTCTCAAACTATCTCGAGATTTCTCTCTCTCTCTCTCTCTCTCTCTCTCTCTAAAATAGGAAGAGAGAGTTTGGATGTGTGTATATGCAGATAGATTTGGCGTTGTTGTGTAAAAGCCAATTGGTGTCGCATTAGAAGACTTCAACAAAATCAGAGGGGTCTTTTTAATATTGTTTTCTTTTTTTTTATTTTCTTTTTTTTACTTTTCTTTCTTCAGCTTTTTCATGAAATTAGGGCTTAGTTGTCATCCAAAGTTTCACGCGTAAACAAATGTCCAATAAGGCTATTATGTTAATTAATGTATGTATGCAAGCAATCTGGAGGGATTATTTTTGGTGTCTTCTTTTTCTACAAAAGTCTCCTCCAAACTTGTAGAAAGTTTACTTTTTTAAAAAAAAAAAAAAAATTGTTTTTTAAAAGAAATTGTCACGTAATGAATGATCTCGTGACCAATAGTACAAGTTTTATGAGGTTTTTATGTAAAAGATATGATATGGTTTCGTAGGTATAAGTTTTACGAGCAAGTTAAGTTATAAATAAGTTGTGTTGTATTGTAATTATTTGAAACATGGATTAATGTTAAATATGTTGAGTGTTTTTAACTTTAATTTGACTATCGAAATTTGAATATAAATGATAGTATGTAGTTTTGAAGTATATATGACTTTTGAAGGGAGAGGTTAACCTACTAATGTTTGAATAATTAAGTTTAGGTGAAAAAAATAAAACAAGATTAATTAAATTTTATTTGTATTATCTTCAACTAAAAATTTAGTCACCGAATATTAACATCTAATGGATAGTGATTAATTAGGGTTTATAGTAACTTAGTTGTTGAAAATGTTGTCGTTGTACTTAGAAAATATATTTTGATTCTATTGTGAAAATAAATAAAATTGGGAAGGAAAATAAAAAATGAAAAGAAGATGAAATTGATTAGTTGAACAAAAGTAGCAACAAATGAATTTACCCACTTTTGAGTTTGAATCATTTATAAGGTTCTGTCAGCCTTTTCCACTATTTCATACCTTTAAAAGAAAATCTAAATGATCTTTTAAATAGTTAAAATTTTCCTTTAAGTATATGATGACCTAATCATTGCACATTATCAAATGAGTCAATATCGTAGGGAGTTAATTAAAATACTATAGACTAATTTTTTTTTTATTTTATAAAAAAAATATCAATTTATATATAGCACTGAATCTTCTAGGTGTATGGTATGAATTTGAACTTCCATCCATTAATTATATATGATAGTTTAAACTTTGTATTTTTCTATATATATACATCAACTATATATATTCTGTTTTATAAAAGTGTAAAATTTTTACTTTTATTAATCAAGTCACGCAATTGACTTGTAATCATAATCTTTTTTAGAATTGTATATGCATTTTTTTTTTAATTATTCATCTTGTAAAATTGAAATTTGAAAAAGTTTATACATATTTGATCTAAAGCGAATAGGGTAGGTTAATCATCTAAAATTAATTGACTTAAAATTTTAAAAGTATAGTTGATTCAAATTATAAACTCTAGATGAAGTTGATTGAAAAAGTACGAAATATAATATAAATTAATGCCTTTATGAAAGTTTATCAATCGAATTGATATGATTATAAATTTGAAATTTTTATGGTTCAATTTTCAAAATTAATGGACATAGATTGATATTTTTCATATATTATATTGTAACTAAGAAACTTACTTCTGGAAAGTCAAACCTATCCTTCAAGCCAAGTAAAAGAGAATTAAGGTAAATTTAATTAATTAAATTATTATTGTTAATTATTACTATTAATATAAGCATCATTTAATACACATATCAAAGAGCTCTCGAACTTTCATTGATATTGACACTTCCTTTTTTTCGTTTTGAAAAATTTTCTTTGGTTTTCAATATGTCATCGCAAACTATGTATGGTGGTATTAACTGTTTAAGTTATATTCTATGATATTAGTATTGACAATATATATGCGTCCGAGGGTCATGTTTGTTCGTTACAAATCTTCTTTTATAAAAGATTTGTCATGTGATAAATTATGATTCAAATAATTTATAAGATGTGAATGGATAATCTTCTTTTCTTTTTTGTTTTATCTTCTCGATTATTTATTAACTACACAATTAAAAAAGAATTTGGTCGAGGCATATACATAAACAAACATCAACTAAGAAAAAAAATATGAATCATCAATCAACTCATTAATTTAAACTCAAGTTAGGGTTACCTAAACTATCTAAGGACAAATCTAGTCACTGATCATCACTAAAACAAAATCTAAACATAACTAAGAATATATAAAAAGAACTACAAAATTAAAGAGAGAAGAAAATAGTTAGACATGCATCCATCTTAATTATTCTTATTGTGAATTCCGTGTTCATTTGTAACACTTAGGTCCAAGATTTGGACCAAGAGTCGGAATCGAAATTTAGCATCTAGTTACTTCTGCATTTCTTTAAATCTCTTGCCACTTAGCTATCTCATCCTTGCTTCTCTTCAAAAGCTTTTAAGAGTGACACTCATCTTCCTGCAATTCAACGTAGGTCATTTCAATATATTTTATCCCTGCTCACATGCAAATCTTGATGCATGACTTTTGTAATTGCCACAAAAACATCCCTTATCCAAGCTTTTGCGTTGCACATTATCGTATCGTGCTATCATGCTATATATTGGTGTTTTACTCTTTTTACCCTCTTTTGATATTAGTTGCTCCAATGAACCCCTAAATGCTTTGCTTTAGTCTGCTTTCCACATAAATGCCTCAATGGTCTTCTTTGCTTTATTCTCTATGTAAGATCACATCTAAACATTAAATACATTAATTAGCATAATTTGGATCGAGGAAGATAGCTCATTTATAGAGCTATCAAGAATCGATTTAGACATTGTCCTATTTAAAAAATTCTCTATTTAGTTGAATAAATTCTATTTTAAAAATATACATATGAGAGCATCGAGATACCAGGGATGGGCTCTGATCTGCACATTGTACACTACCCAGTTTTATGATTGAAATTTTTGAAGTATCATGGAGTCGTAGTGTCATTTCGACATTGTGGACGAAAAAAAAATCAAATCTACATTCTTCCAGGTATTGAGTAAGGCTAAGGGATGTCATATTGTGTCAAATTAAGTATGATGTCTTCAAGTCGTAGCATTCAATACACTATATATGCACACAGGTCGTTTAGCTTGACTATACCACTACAAGAAAATGGAGCATTCCCGACGCCGAAAAGCACGTCGGCATGAAGAACGTCGGGAATAAGGGCTTTCCCGACGCCCTCAACAACGCGTCGGGAGATGCGTCGGGAAAACCATCTTTCCCGACGCACCATGAAGGCGTCGGCAAAAATACGTCGGGAATAGGGGTTTTTCCCGACGCCGCCTGAAACGTCTGGAAAAGGGGTTTAATGAGCGTCGGGAATTCCCCTTTTCCCGACGCATTTTGAGGGATTTCCCGACGCCACGTCACTGCGTCGGGAAATCCCCTTTAAATTCGTTTCAGTTCTGTGAATTACAGAACCGAAACCGAGAGGAGGAGAAAAAGAAAGGAGAAGAAGAAGAAGTCGCCGCCGTTGAAATTTCCTGTTGTTCCGCCGCCGTCCGTCGCCGACCGCCCTCGCCGTTGTTCCTCGTCGCCGTCTGCCACTTTAGGTAAGTGAAATATGTAAATTTATTTAGTTTTTTTAGGGTTTTTTTTGATAAAAATTAGTTTAGGGTTTGTTTGTTTTTTTGTTTTTTTGTTTCAAAGTTAAAAAAATGTATGTATTAAATTAACGTATATTCAAATTGTTTGCTAGATAGAGTTTATTGAAATTGTTTAAAGTTCTTTTTTGTTTTTGTTTTAGTTTTGCTTTAGTTAATTAGTTTTAGGATTAGTTTTAGAATTTAGATTTTGAAATAGTTTTAGGATATAGATTTTGAATTAGTTTTAGGTTTTAGTGTTGAATTTGAATTTGAAGTGGTTTTAGGATTTAAGATTGACGTTGAGATTGAAGTTGAAATTGAATTTGAGATTGATAAAAAATTTGAATGTGTAGAGATTTTTGAGGTTATATTGAATGGGGGGGGGGGGGTGTTTATTGAATTTGAGATTGTGATTTAATTTGAATTTAAGATTGAATTTGAGATAAAGATTTAATTTGAATTTTGAATTTGACACTAAAACAAATTAATTTGAATTTAAGATTATATATCTTTGTCATGCCAACAAAGTGTCTTCATGCTCATTCTATCATTTTGTTTCTTTATGTATAATATAAACTTCTTTTTGATATCCTTCCATTATTCAATTCAATAATAAACTAGAAGCCAAGATATAATTTGTCCAAAATGCTATCTATTTCATTTTCAACAACTACAACAATAAGTATTATGAAATGGAATTACTACTTATCTGGGGAGAGGGAGGTTTAAGTTAAATTGAAAATGTTTGTTTTCTATGTCCATAGCCATTATGTCATATCGACGATCAAATTTTATGGAGACGGACGATATGTTCCTCCAGTTTGAGGACGATTTAGATAATAACATCGCGGGAGGGTCATCATCTGTGGGCGACAATACGGGTGAGTCTAAGAATTTTCTTCATTTTAACTTACAAATATTTCATGTTCTTTTTTCTAACTTTATATGTTATTGTCTATTTATTGAGCAGAGTCTTCTTCTCAACAAACGACTCCGACTCCTAGGAGACGTGCGTAGTCTCGACTCTTGGAGTTAGAGCGCCACGTTGCAATAAATGGGCGCATTCCGATGACGATCGCCCCTGGAGCGGAGAAGCCTATTTCTCCACACGCCGTTCGCTTCAGCCAGGCGATAGGCGTGTGCGTGCGAAAGACATTTCCCGTCCGCTGTCTTAAGTGGACGGACGTTGGGAGAGAATACATTGAGGTCGTCAAGGGCGACCTCCAGGTAATTAAATGCACTACACATTTATATATGATTTCATTTGAAACATATCTAACTTTAACCAATCTAATGTGTTATGTTTGTAATGTGCAGCGATTCTTTGTGCTTGATTTCAATGATCAAGTAATGAACAGGTTTGTTGAGCATCAGATGCTCACGACCTTTAAAGAGTTCCGGGCCGACTGTCATAAACATTTCAAAAAGTACAGCGACCCGGAGGAGGCTCGTGCCAACCCACCAAACGCATTGGTTGGACGTGATGAGGATTGGCACTTCCTCTGCGACCATTATATCAGCCGTGCATTCCAGGTATTTGTCATGATTAATTATGATAACAAGTTTTTATATGTATAAGAAATAAACAATATAATTGTTTTAATGCAGGAGCAATCACGGACAAACAAGGCTGCTAGACAGAAGCAGCCTTACAATCATAGTAGCGGGTCCAAGTCGTTTCTACAACGACAGTATGAGCTCGCTGAAAGAAGAGGGCAGCCGATCGATCGTGTGGAATTGTTCCGGGAAACACACGTTCGAGCTGGGACATTCGTGTCGCAAGCCGCCGAGGATGCGCATGTAAGTTATACCCTTATTAATTATCCACTTTTATTATATATTTTTGCGCGTTACCTAACATAATTTTTAAATTTGTTGCAGAATCAAATGCTGGAACTCCAATCCCAGCCTATCCCAGAGGGTAGTCAGCCACTCTCTGAGGATGAGATATGCGATCAGGTGTTGGGTAGACGACCAGGCTACTCAAAAGGCCTTGGTTGGGGACCCAAGCCGAAGGCCCGCAGAACGGCAAGTGCAAGCAGTTCGTCGACATCTTGTTCGCAGTCCACACAAAAAGAGATTGAATTACAAGCTAAACTTCATGAAGCTTTGGAACGGATTGAAGTACAAGATAGAAATCACCAAGCATTAGCTTCACAAGTGGAAGCTATGAAAAAGATGATTGAAGACCTAACTCGTGCACAACAGGGACCACCACATGATCCCTAGCTCTGCGGTACGTCGTATATGTCTCTATTATTCTTAAGTTTTTGCAATATATGATTATGTATTAAACTTAGTTATTTTTATACCATTTTTAGGACCGAAGGTGTAGAATGACGCGCATACGCACCTCGTTGGGAGATTTTTCATTATGTTTATGTTTTTTCTATATTGAGAACTATATTTTGTTGTAGTCAACTTATTCGTATTATTAATTTTAATTCTATTTTTTTAATTTGTGTTTGTATATTTATTAATTTATTTTAATTTAATCCAAAACGTCGCGAAATTTTTTTGAGCAATCCGAACATCATTGTGAATGTTTGAGCAAAATATTATAAGGAAAAAAGTAAAAATAAAATATTTTAAAAAATATATAAAAAAATATTTCCCGACGTTCATTACGTCGGGAAAAAAACGTCGGAAAACAGGTTTTCCCGACGCCGGGAGATACATCGGTATATTCGGCGTCGGGAATAAGGTTTTCCCGACGCCGTCATGCCGACGCATCTCCCGGCGTCGGGAAAGGCTTTCCCGACGCTGATTTGGTACGGCGTCGGGAAAGCCTCTCGCGACGCATTTCTCCCGACGTTCTTCCCGACGCCATTTTGTACGTCGGGATATCCTTTTCCGACGTACTTTGAATTTTCGCCGACGTATTTGTGCGTCGGGAGTACCCCCGTCTCTTGTAGTGTACGGTGTGTTGATATTGTATTTCTCTAAGATCAAATAGCTCTTTTTTCTCCGTTCTTCACTTAATGTCTACCATTTAGGCATATTATAGTTCTTTTTTAGCAGCAAATTATTTTCTAACAAAACTCCTTTGAACTTTGATTGCCCAAAATCTACAATTTAAACAAATATGCTTGTGAATTTTAATTAATTGAATCAATAACAAATTAAACCAACCAAATGGAAGTCTTAGTCTAAAAATAGGTATATTTTGTGTGTTGTTTCTAAGTCAAGTTTAGAAAACTAAAGTAGTTTTCTAAGAAAAATGTTTCATTATTTCTAGAATTTGAGTAAGGACTCATGTGTTTCCCTAAAGAAAGTAAATACTAATGATTGAGAGAATCATTAGTATTTAAGAGAAAAAAAAAACTATAACAACAATTATTATTATCACCTAAAATGTTGAAAAAGAAATTAACTATTATTCTAGAAGTTTATAAACCTACTACTTAACTATAAAAATCGGTGATACTTGCCCTCAATTTCCAACTAACAAGAATCCATTTCTCAAGAGAAGAATATCGAAAAGATCTCTAGATTGATTTTAGATTGAAAAATTATGAAAATAGAAAAAACTCACAAGCCTACAATGAGAAATACCAAAAATGCCTTACTCAACACGTAGTTAATTGGTCATATGCTAAGCGAGTAATCTTCTTCTAAACGATCGTGTACTACAATCTAAATGCATGATCTATGATCGTTTAAGTCATGATACATGATCGTTTAGGTCATTATACATGATCGTAAAGTTCTTAACGATGGGGAAAAATGCTTCAAATTTAAACGATCGTGTTGATCATATGGAAAATGATCGTGTTGTACATGGAAAACGATCGTATAGTGCAATGTAAATGATCGTTAAAAACTTCAAATCAAATGATCCTATTGACCATGCTAAACGAACTTGTTGACCATGCTAAACGAACTTGTTGACCATGCAAAATGATCGTGTTAACCATGCTAATCGATCGTGTTAACTATGGTAAGTGATCGTTTATATCATGTCAATATATACGACCGTGTAATTCATTTTAGACGATGAAAAAAGGCTTCAAATTTAAACGATCATGTTGACCATCGTAAACGATCATTTAGATCATGTCAAAAATGATGTTTAAACGATCTTGATATTCTCAAATATGAGAAAGATAAAGTAGTTTCGTAGAATCTTGCCGAAAATGGTGAAAATGAAATAGGAGATTTAAGTAGAAGAATAAATAGTTTAAAAACAGAAGAAAGAAACTTTAGAAGAGGAGATGAAGAAATGTAGAAGAGAAGATGAATAAATCGTAAAGAAGAAAAAGAATGAGAAGTGACGAATCGTCTGCAATATTTAAGGACAAATCTGAAGATTATGAAAATATTTTATGAGCTTCATGGATGTTTGTTTTAGTTTACACGTGTCATAAATATTTTTGGGTTTTGTTACATTTATGTAAATTAACCATAATTCTAAGTTAGTTTAATAATCAAGTCAATTGGAATGTATTTCAAGATAAAAAGACTATTCGTTATCATTTAAAAGATCGATAACTTAATATCATGTAGAACAAATTGACACACAAGAAAGAGGGATAATCTTTTTAAAGAAAATAAAACTTTTAATTTATTAAGAAAGAACAAAAATGGACACTCTAGAGAGAACCACAATCACTCGCTCACTTTCATTTAAAGCCTCTTTCTAACTCTTTGCTTCATCTTTTCCTCTCTTTGTGTACTTACTTGCTTAGCTTACCTTTGCTTAGTTCACATATGAAGGTACAATCCCTATTTATAGATGAGTAAGATCCTTAAAGCTCAAACAAAAGGACCTCTTTAGAATTTTAACTATTATCTAAAGGAATTCTAGAATTCCTTAACCTAAATTGTCTATGATATTTCTAGACTTTTTTCTTATGAGACATTTGTTTACATAATTCTAAAGATATTTAATTTATATATTTATGTCATATTGTAGATACTTAAATAACTTTCTAGAATAATTAGTGTTGTCTTCTACTTTAATTCTCCCTCTCGTCGCTAACTATTATATCCTTTTCCATCATCTTGAGTTGTTGGAACTTTGCATACTTGAATGATCTTAGCCTTCTGGCACTTTTCCCCAACGTCTATGTCTTCTCAAAGCATTCACTTATTCTTTTATGACCTTTATCCACCAGATGTTCTGTGGCGCTTCTACATACATTGTGTTGGTTTTTCAAATATTTCCATCGTTGCATTTGCAAACCTAGAATTGGGTATTCTCTATTTGTTTCGTTTCGTAATTGTGGTTTTTTATCATGTATTCCACTATACCAAGGACTATTTTGTGTCCTTAATTGCTCTTTTTGCATCTTCATCACTTTCTTATTCTTATACTTGACTTATCTCTTTTCTAGATCCTACTTCAAATGACCTCTCTCATCCTTACGTGTCTTTTCTGATTCAAATGTCTTCCACGATGATGTTTCATCAACTATAATATTTCTTGATGTGTAGCATTGTTCACCATTATAATCAATGCACTTTGTCCTTTGATGTCTTTGCTTATCCATGTAGGCATCTTTTGTTAACATTACATAGATGTAATACATCCTTTCTCATTCCATCAACGGCTTGCCATTGACTTCCAAACCTTGATACACTTGACACCATAAGGTCGAAACATGACGAAGTTGCCTACATATGTCAAATGAGATACTAACACCAAATTCTTATTCACTCCTGACACATAGAATGCATTATCCAATCACACTTATTGGAATTGGAGTAAGAGATTATTATAGTTTTGTCAACGTGGGCTATTGACAACTTTAAGTTCTTTGTAGTTACAACAAGTCAACTTTCTTTATTTTCTGATGTGTGTTGCAGCTTTTCTCTTATCTCCAGACGTATGGTTAGAGCATCCTAAATCAATAATTCAATCATTTTTATAATTTGCCTCTTCTACATGAAGAGGCAACACTTCTCTATAGCACTAGTCACACCGCAGTATAGTTGTTGAATTAAAGAGATGATCGACGGAATTCATGAAGAACAATTTATCCTTTTCCCTAACTTGGCCTATACGAAAATAATTGAAATATAATGTAACAAAAATTTATGTTCAAGAGATATTAGGGAGTGAAGTGAATGTTTCTTGATACTCTTTTCTTTCTTTTTTAGGTGAAGAACAATGAACTGATTTTTTTTAATCGTAAGTTACACTATGATTGATTTTTATTTCAATCGAAAAGAGTTTTTATTATTATTATTATTGTTGTTGTTGTTGATTTTTGCTATTGGAGACATTAAACTACAAATGTTAATACAGTATTAAATTCCTAATATTTTTGACCAAAATCTTAAAGGTAAAAGAATCGGAGTCAAAGATATTTTTTTCTTATTATACCAACCAAAGATTGAGTAATATTGGTAAGAATCCTACGAGACTTAGCTACCCAACAACAAACTTAACTACTTGATTAATTTAAATTAATTATGTAAAACTATGGGTTTATTATAAAGATTTAAGAAATGAACTAGCTATGAATATTAAATATATGTATATATATATATATATATATATATATATATATATATTCAAACTAAGATTTTAATTACTAACAACACATACATAATAATTAGTCAAAAGAGAATGAACACCTCATCTCTTTTTTCTCCATTCATTGCATCTTTAAATCCTATTATTAATTGGATTTGCATTAATTTTCTTCTTTTTTTTTTTTTTTTTTTTTTTTGTCCTTTCTTTCCCTTTTCCAAAATCATCCATCTTTATTTATGTTCTAATGAAAATTTTACTCATTCTATTTTACTAAACCACCCCTCTATTTCTTATTAATTATTGGAAAGTTCTTTTACTATAAATCATTAAATCTTATCATTTAAAATATTGTCATTTCGATGCAAATTAACCATCACCGTGTATTATTTACTTAAACTCTTGAATCAATTAATGATTTGGTATAAGAAATCTTGTGTTTAAGCTCCTTTATTGTTGTTTCCATTCCAGTTAATATTCATTTTCACTTATTGGACATTTTTCATATTTCAAAACCCAAAAGTAATGGAACGTTAGATATTGATATTAAATTTGTTTGTGTCAATCAGCTTAAGTTTTTAGACTAATTGGTGATTTTAAATGGTATGATCAGTACAATGTTCTTTTCTTTCTCACTAAAGTTTTTAGTTTTAGGAATATATTATTAAATGTACATTTACTCGTATGTTTAAATTTTTGGGTTAAATGTTAATTTAAAACACTCTGGTTTTAGTATAAACATAAATGTATAATTTAACGGTGATTGATATGCTTTTTTTTTTTAACTTTTAAAATTTATACATACATTATTAACTAAAATAAATATAATATATTTATACATACATTGTTTACTAAAATAAATATAATATAATGTAACTAAAACTCATTCCATATTTATTTTAATTTTAGTTTCTACCTTTAAAAATTAAAAATTAAGCTTATTATATAAACATTTTGCTGCCTATGAGCATTTTGTTTTTCATACTTTCATACCTATTTTTAGAAGGGTTGATAAGAAGAATAATATCTTAAATGTCTCTAAGTAGCTGAAAAAATTGAATTCTAAATACAATTATGGGAAACTTTCATAAATGTAACCAAACACCAAACTATTTAGGCCCATGTAATAAAATACATAAAGTTAGTCCTTTTTTAAATATTCCAGGTTTGCCCTTCCATCTTTCTTCGCTTCCTCGCGATTCCTTTCATCATCTTCCTCTTGCGATTTCTTTCATCATCTTTCTTCTTTTCCTTTTTTTTTTTTTTTTTTGCTAATGTGATTTCTTTCCATCGTATTTCTTCATTTTCTCTTTTTTTTTTTTTTTTTCTGCTGCGATTTCTTTCCATTGTCTTTCTTCTTTTCTGATTCTTTTTTTACATCGTTTAATCTTTTCATCGTATTTTTTCTTTTTTTTTTTTCGTTGTGATTTCTTTCCATCGTCTTTCTTCTTTTTCTCCTTTTTTTACGCCGTTTAAATTTGAGACCGTATACAAAAAATAGCAAAATCTAAAATATCGTGTATAAAGAATATTGAAATAAATTATTTAAATTGGAGTAGCCAAATGTAAACAATCGTGTAAAAAAAATAAATGATCGTGTAAAAAAAGAAAAGAAAAGATCGTGTATAAAGAATCTTAAAAAAAATCATTTAGATTGGAGTAACCAAATGTAAACGATCGTGCAAAAAAAATAAATGATTGTGTAAAAAAAATATCGTGTATAAAGAATCTTGAAAAAAATCATTTAGATTGGAGTAACCAAATGTAAAAAAAGTAAACGTTGGTGTAAAAAAATAAAAGATCATGTATAAAGAATCTTGAAAAAAATCATTTAGATTAGAGTAGCCAAATGTAAATGATCATGTAAAAAAAGTAAACGATCATGTAAAAAAATAAATTTCTAAATGATCATGTATCAAAAGAATTTAAATAATCGTGTACCAAATTTAAAAAAAAAAATTCGTTTATATTTGGGTCCCCAAATCTAAACGATTGAATCTAAACGATCGTGTAAGCAAATTTAAACGCAACCAAAATAAACGATCGTGTAACAAAATTAAATGATAGAATTGAAAAGATAAATTGTACATATATCTAAACGATCGTGTACCAAACAATAACTAAATCTAAACGATCGCAAATATATTATGCACGCATTGTTGACGTCATGGTTGACGGGACATTTTTGGTATTTTACACGGTGGGCCTCTGATCTTTTTCCGTTTCCGGAATTGTTCTATATAGTGTAAATATCTTGCCGCTTTGTTATATTTTTTAGAAAGCCCCCTACAATTATTCAAGAAACTACAAATACCCTATAACTAAAATCAAATGCCTAGAACATAATACATCAAAATCAAACTTTCATCAGTTGTAGAAACTATTGGAGCTTCCAGCTCGTCTTCTTCAAACCTTTCAAAGTCTTCATACTTGGATTTTCTTCTTGTCAGCTCCTCTGACCAGAGACTTTGGCATTTTCGTCTTGCTTGCGGCTAAACCGGTGAAAGTCGATTAAACCTGACTTCAATAGACGTCGAAACGTTAGAATCCGCCGCAAACCTGCGACCAACGTCGGACGCTGTCAAACACTGCTAAAAAAAAGCCTGTTGCCGCTGACATCGAAACTCCAATGTCTTCCTCTGATGGCTAAACTAACCTCTGACGGCTCCAAAATCATGGTTAAACCATTCATTAAACATATTGCGAAGCTGTTGAAATGAACGTCGGAGCTACCGTAAACAGCGCAAAACCATCATCTTCTGTCCACCTTGAAACCCACGACTAAACCTCTAATGTCTTCCTCTCCATTGACCAACGTCTCTCTTCTTATTGGAGCGCCAGAAACTATCACACCACACTCTTCTCTATCAATCTTTTTTTATTAGAAAAAACGCTCTCTATTGTTCATATTTATTTTCTTTTCTCTAATTTAATTTAAAAGACATAAGGAAAAAGATTCAATTAATTGCAAAAACGCCATTGAGACATATTTAAGGTCATTTAAGAAATTGTAATGATTACCAATATTATTAATAAATTGTTTAAAATATAATAAACCCAAAATCTTGTAGATATATTTGCATCATTTTAAGGATAATGTATAAAATGAGACTGACAGTCAGAGTAACCACTAAGCTAACTATAAATATTAAAATTTAAATAGTTTTTTTTTATATATATTACATAAAGACAATAAAGTTGAGGGACTCCCTTTGGGCTTATGTTAAATCTGCCAGTGTTTAAAATTAAAGTGTAAAAATTGGATTTAAAAATAAAGTAAAATTGAAATTAAAACTAACTATTTTAAGGTGAGATATATTTCTAAACTCAAAAGGTTAATAAATATCAAATATGTATTATGTATTATTTATGTCTATTTTTTGATAAATAGTTTGAAGAATAAAAAATACGAAATAGTTAAATTTATCTTTATATTATTTTAGGAATACGAGGTAAAATTTGAATTCAAATTGACGAGGGGATGATATAAATTGTAGATTCAAATTGTTATTAAAATATTGTAATATGTATTATTTAATAAATTTTTGATAAATAATATGAAATATAAAAAATTGTGAATTAATTGATTTAAATCATAATAATTAGGGGATGTTGAAACTAAAGCTACATCTTTAGGGATGTTGGTGAAATCTTCTGCAACAAGAGAATATTTTTTGATTTAGTTAAGATTTACCAAAAGTGAATGTGTTTACAAATATATTGTATCACGTGATATTTTGTTTGATTTGTTGACATATACAAATATATTGTATTTGCATGCGAGAAATTATCCTTTGTAAAGAAGTATACTCAGACAAAAAAAAAAAAAAAAATTGAAAAAAAATATCCAGCAGACGGTTTTGCCATAAATCAAAATATTTTTTGGATTTGCTATTTTTTCTATTTGCAATCCAATATTTTGCTATTTTGACGGAAATAGCAAATTGAAACTAATGACATATCTTTAGGGATTGTTGGAACAATATAATTTTTTTCTATTTAGTTAAGAATTATCGTAAGTGTGTGTTTACAAATACACTGTATTCGTGATATGTGATATTTCGTTTGATTTTTTTATATTAACAAATACACTGTATTTGTATATGGACAATTGTCATTCGTGGAGGGGTAAATTCGAGAAAAAAAATGAAAAAATTATTCTGACAGTTAGTTTTGCAATAAATCAAAATAATTTAACAGTTTGCTATTTTTCTTTTTTTCTATCCATAAATTTGCTATTTACACGATTTCCCATTTTTAGAAGGTAATTTTGAAAATCCAAGTGAAATAAATAAATAGAGTAGGATTCACAAAATCCATTCAAAATTGTGATTCTATTTTTAAAATTGGGCTAAAAATAAAATTTATATTTAAAGAAAAAAAATCTAAAAACTAGGAAAAAACAAGCACAAATTTGGGAAACATAAAATCAAATTAAAAGTAAAATAGTTGTCAACATAGTCTAAGTTTCAAATGGTCTCTAATTGACATTAAAATACCAAATGCCCTTTATGTAGTTTACACTAAATCTAACCATTTTATTTTTCTATTTCCTCAACACCCCATCCCTAAGAGCCCTTTAGTTAGAAATTTCTAATTTGACCATTGACTATTACCTCTATGTTAACCAAATCATTAAACACTTACATAATCCATAATTGAGATATTATTATAAGACCATAGATGGTTTAGTACCTAATACATATAGTTATATAATTCTATCCTTAATTAATTATTGGTGTTAATCAAGAATCATTCTACTCTAAATCACTGATTAGCTATATTTAATTAGTAGCTGCCACCAATACACATGTTACTCAATTTAAATAGCTCACAAACAAAGATTAAGAGATTCTCTTGATACCAAAATGTAATATCCTAACAAAAACAATCAAGAGAGATTACATATTCTAATAACTTTTCATTAATTTGATCCTAGAACCACAGTCTCTCGTTTTAGCAATAATAAAGAAAAATGGATTTGAAATTAATGAATGAATATATATTAATTTATTGGATAAATACAAATACATACATATATATATATATATACTATATATATGTACATGTTCATTAAATTTTGTGTAACTCTCTGGTTGATCCACTTGTATGTGTACAAATTTGACCCTTCATCTGTTTATAAGTAAATGAATATTGTCTTGACATGAGAATAAAAACAAAAAGGAGAGAGGGTCACTTTAGGATTAGTTGAGAATTTATTAATTGCTTAATCAATCGATTAATTTGTTTTTTTTTTTTTCTTTTATTTTCTTCTTTTTTTCCCCCACAAGAATCGTGGTTGAGAACAATTTGGCGGTTCATCGAACCCTCTTGTATCAATGTTATTCTTTCTTCAAGAAAAAAAGTTGAAAAAGAATATTAGAGATAGGAAAATAAATCCATTTTAATTCAATCAAAAAAAGGTAAAAAGAGAGAAAGAGAGAGAGAGACAAAATTTAAGGTTGGACAAATCACCGACCAATATGAGAATGATATGTTTTTTTTCTCTCAACTATATCTTCTCTCTCTCTCTGCATGGCCATGATTTTAAGTTGGTATTGTCACTGTACATCATTTGCCACCCAACCGTAGTTGTTTTTATGGTTACTTGTTTGATGTATGTCATCAAATATCCAGCTACATTTGAATCTTGTTAGGAAAATTGTTTTAAATTGATAATATAGTTGAAATATTCTTAAATATAATAAAATATATCAACTTATCATCGGTAGGCTATTGCGATAGTTTATGGTACTTTATTACATATAAAAAGTAAAATTTTACTATATTTATAAATATTTTGGTTCAACTAGAAAAATTTGATATCAATATATATTTATTTATAGTAGATACATCGGTAGATTTTTTTTTTATTAAATTAAATAGTTGTCATAAATTTTATAAATTTGATGGTTTTTTTTTTCCCTAAAGAATGTAATTAGGGTATTTGTCAAATATTTTTGTCAACCAATTCATAAGTCTTTGATTTTGATTTTTTTTTTCTTTTATGGATGGAAACTAAGAAAAGGAATTCCTACTAACTATCTTACATAGAGAAAAAAATTAGATAAAAACACATTTCCACTTTTCATATTTGTTCATAACATTACAAAATTTCTCTTTTTTCTTTTAAAGATAAGCATATCAAATCCTTCCCTTTTGAATGATTGGTTTTCTTCATCTTAAAGATCAATATCCTAATCTATATGGCGGTTTCAATATTGTCATCATCTTTATACTAAATGTCTTTCTCAACAAAAAAATTTAGTGGTTATGCTAATTTTATTATTCTTTTATTTTTTTGGTTCATAAGGCTAAAATGATTTTATAGTCTCTCAAGTATCAAACTCAATCATTTTCATGAAATTTAATTGAAATTTACAAAAAGAAAAAAGAAAAAGAAAAAGAAAAAGAAAAGCCTAGCTAGCTAATTCATCACATAGAAATAGATATGTGTCCACACACAATTACTATATACCATTTTCGATATCATTTTGTTTTGAAATTGAAGGAAGATATAGAGTAATATATTCAATATAGCTTTGGACACACTAAAGATATTGAGATATAACTTCAATCTAACCATTAATTATTGTTCTTTTTAATAGTAATAGTAAGTTTAAACCTTTTAATTTATTAAAGATGAGAAGGGATCATGAGCTTTCATGATTACCTATGTATCCAGTAAAGCATATAATATATCTGCTAAGCATAGGCATCGTGTATATCATGTAAAGCATACAATAACCCCAACCCCAAACTACGTAGCCCACGCTGCACTGAATTGGATTTCACTAAATTCTGTATTTTCTTTTGTTTTTTCCTTTTATTCATTTCCGTTCGATAACCGTTTTGGTTTTTTTAAATTAAGTTTGTTTAATTTCTTTGGCATGTGTTACAATGACTTGCATCTTTCTAAAATACAATTGTCGAATTTTTCGACCAATAATTCCAACAAGAAAAAAAGAAACAACTTTTTTAGAGTTATTTATTATTATTATTATTTTTTAATTTTCTTGGTTTTTTAAACCATTGGTAGAATACAGAGAAACTTAGGAAAAAAATTTAAGGTGAAAGTAGCGTTTATAAGTTTAATTTTAAAAATTAAAATAATTATTAAATGGAATTTAAGTTAAAAAGATTTATCAGTTATTATGTCACAACATTGAGTTTAATTAGGTTTGTGTTAAGTTCCCTTCGAAGGTTGATATTAAAAAGTAAATTAGAGTACATTAAACCTTTCAATATCCACTTAACAAAAAGGTCGTTATCTAGTTTGAATTAAAAAAACCCAAGAGATTATATATGAAATCTTCATCTTGTCTTTGTTCATAAAATTAAACAAATGTAGTTGGCTAATAAAATAATTTACACCAGATTGGAACTGATCATATGAAATGTGTCTAGAACGTAACTAAAAAAAAAAAGAAAAAAAGATTCGAGTGACGCAGTTCTTACAAATGATATATAGTTTAAAATATATGTATAATATTCATTATTATATAGGTTTTGTACTTAAACCTATCTTAAGATCATATGATATGGCTAAACCTACCTAAATGGATTATTAGTAATATTCGTAAATCGAATATTACTGACATATTTCTCACATATTTAGATAATACATAAATTCACACTAAATTCTAATTCGACAAAAAAAGAAAAATAGTTGGATACACCATTTGTCATTTTTCTTTCCTGTTCTTCTGTACGATTTATTCCTTTTCTCTTCTAGATTTCTTTATCTCCTCTTCTAGATTTTCTTTTTTCTATTTTTAAATAATTCATTCTTATGTTTAAGTCTTCTATTTCATCATCATCGTTTTCGACAAAATTCTTTAAAACTACTTCATCTTTCTCATATTCGAGAATATCAAAATTGTCTAAATATCATTTTGACATGATCAAAACGATTGTTTACCATTGTCAACAAAATCGTTTAAATTTGAAGTTTTTTTTCCATCGTTTACAATGATCTAAACGATCGCGTTCAGTGGCGTATCTAGAAAATATATTGATGGGGGGCTAAAATAAAAATATGGAAAATTAAAACTACATAGGTAGGATTTGAACCTAGATGGGAATGGGGACTAACAATCAAAGTAACCACTCAACTAATGAGAAATATTAATAATAAGTAGTTTTCTTTATATATATTATAAAAGACAATAAAGTTGAAGGGGGCTCGAGCCCCCCTGGGTCTATACTAAATCTGCCAGTGATCGTGTTGACATGATCTAAACAATCATTTATCATAGTTTAACATGATCATTTAGCATGGTCAACACGATCGTGTAGCATAGTTAACATGATCGTTTAACATGGTCAACACGTACGATGGTTAAATTTGAAGTTCTTAATGATTATTTACATTGGACTACACGATCGCTTACCATAACGAACACAATTGTTTGTCATGGTCAACATGATTGTTTAAATTTGAAATATTTTCCCCTATCGTTATAAAAAAACACACGATCCTGTATTATGAGCTAAATGATAGTAGATTATTCATTTAGAATGTAGTACACGATTGTTTAGAAGGAAATTACTCATGCACGCATGTGGTCGATTAATTGCGTGTTGACTGGATGGTTTTTTTTATTTCTTATTGTGGGCTTTTTCCATTTTTAGAATTGTTCTATACGTTGTAAATATTTTACCGGTTTGTTATATTTTTTAAAAATCCCCTAAAATAATATATTTTTTTAGGAAAGAGAGAGAATGGATAGTTGCAAATATATCACAATACAAAAATATTTACAAATATAACATAATTTAGATCTAATTCTCAAGGTCTATTAGTCATTAAATTTTGTTATATTTGTGATTTTTTAAAATATTATTATGTACTTAATTATAGAATCAGATGAGTGTTTGGGACGAGGATTATCTAAGATATTAAGCACCTCTTACTATAATAAATATTGTTTTGCACTCCCCAGTATACGTAAACAGTATTTCAAAACTCTTCATTTGCTATAGTTTTTCTATTTTAGATTAATTATTTTTTATTCTTTGATACACTGTTCAGTATTTCCTTCTCAAATTTAAATAGTCTATACTTCAAACACATATTGTTATAACACAAACTATAAAATGATTTGCACTCTAAACATAAACTCTTATAATACAAACTATAATAACCAACTCATTGTCTCAAATGCTCTCTAAAAGTGTGTACATTATTATTACATGAACTTTAGGTTTTATGATTAAGAACGATAATCATAACTCGTTTTGTAATATGAATAAGAACAATAATGCTTCTGTTTTGTAAGCATATAATGACCAAGTATATGGATGTGCAATGATATATATGCAATTTATTAGTTCTTTGATTAAAAGTTTAGGTTGATTTAAGAAACTTAAATAGTTCAATGGATGGAAAGCTTGACTGCTTGCTTATATGTTGTCTGAGTTGATCATGTTGTATATCATCGTTGGACTTCAAAATAGGTGCAATTTAATTATACGGGTATTTCAAATTGTACAATTTTTCATTTGAAAAAAAAAGTTGACATGCAAAACATGTCAAGAGTTAACCCAGCTGTCAACTTTTTAACGTCAAGAAAAGTTCTTATTTGGTAGATAACAAGTGTCAAGATTAATTATTCTTGACGAATGATATATGTCAAGACTAAATAAATTCTTGACACGTTAAACATGTGAACTAATCTCATATACTTGACATTTATAACATGTCAAGTACATTTCATCTTGACGCTTATACACCGTAGAAAAAGGAAAAAAAAAAACTTTTATTCTCGACACTGGATTACTTAACGTATTTAAAAGTATCAAGTAAACAAATATTTGAGTGACAAAAAAAGTGTCGAGTAATACTATTTTCTATAATAGATGGTGCTACCTACTGTAATTACGTTGAACATCTAGATATGTGATATAAAGATATGTGAAACTCAAGAAGCATTAAACATTTTAAGACTAGAGAGAGAGAAAGAGAGATTGGGAGAAAGTGATTGTTAATTGCCCTGAATAAGAAGTAACTCTAGAAGAAGAAGAGAGGCAGAGAGGACGATCTCAACTCAATATCTCAGGTTGAAGGTTTGAAATATTGAAGCAACTAAATGCTATATCGTCATGTCATCTCATTTTCCTTTTTTTTTTTTATTTCCTTTTTTACCTAATTATTTTTTTAAAAGAAAAAAGTATATATTTAAAAATAGTCTCTCTTTTTTTTTTTCCTCATAAAGTTAATAATATTAAAAAGTACTAGGAATATTATTAACTTTTTGACACCCAACCAAAAGAGTCTCTATTTCACTTCACCACATTAAAAATTATATATAAATAAATATATTATAAACAAGTCTTTCTTTTCTAAATATATATATATATATATATATATATATATTTGTAAGTCTAGAAACTAGAAAATGAAAGAATCATATTTTCTTTAAACACATAATCGAATCTTCTTCCAAGTTCCAATAACTTCTTTAATGACATTTCTTTTTTCTATTAGAAAGAGAAGAAGAGATATATGGCATATGATGAATTTGAGTCCATGATTTGGTGATTGGAAATAAATAAAGGAATCTGGCCTTCTTCTAAATAAAATAAAATAAAATAAAAAAGAAGAAGGAGAAGAAGAAGAAGAAGGAGAAGTGGGGTATTGGAAATAATAAATAGAAAGAGTGTGTAGTAGAGAGTTAGAGAGTAGAGAGAGAGAGGGGATATTGATTATTTGGTCAAAATAAGAATTGAATAGGAATTGAATTGGAGTTGCATTTGTTTGAGAAAACGGTGGCGTTTGGTAAAGCTATAAAGAATGGAGAAGGACTTCAACAACATTAATTATTAATTATTAACCCCCATATGCTCTTCTCGATTAATGCTGCTGCTGACTTGGTCTTCTCTTCTTTTCTCCATTATTTTATCCACTACATTTCTTTTTTCTCTTTAAATTTTTCTTTCATATCTTAGTTTTCTTACACCAACTTCTTCCCACAATTTCTCCTTTATCATTTATAATAATTCCACAATCCCTATTGCTGTAATTAGGGTTTAGATTTCATATAAAGTATTACAAACCAAATACCACAATTGGATTGGATAGTTATACTTCTAAATATTTTCAATAATTTTATCCAATTTCACTCGTTATTATTATACCTAAATTTCAAATTTATTGTCAGACAAAGGTAATTAATAATGAATATGTTTGAGTTTATATCTAAGTTGTTAATGAACGACTTGATGGGTAATTAATTATTTTCTATTTATTGTAAAATTTTAACAGTTTTCCTTTAAATTTAAATTGGTAATGTGAAACTAATTATATATCAAAGAATTTAGGAAAAGATTTAACGATTTTTTCAGTGATTTAAATTAATTGACAGTTTTAGAAATTTATGAGGATGTAGAATGAATGAAATGTGAAATGGAAGAGGAAGACATAGAAGACATCCCCACCCTCACTCTACCCGAGAGGATTTTTCAAAAAGACATTTCTAGCTCTTTAAGTTTTCAAGTGTTTTAGAACATTACTATTTTTCTTGATAATTTAATTTTGTTTCAATACGTGATTGATAAAGTTTCAAAATATTATTAACAATATAGACAAAGCAAAAAAAAAAAAAAAAAACGAACAATTAGTAAAAGATTAAAGAAATATGAATCCTAAAATCTAAGAATCATATTGAAACAAAATTAAAAAATTTAAAGACTTCCAAACCAAAAGAAAACAAATAAATAGAAAATAGAAACTGTGAATCAAAAGGGTAGGGGAAATAGAAACTTATATATATATTTTTTTTTTATTGATTAAAAGAGAAGTAATGAATTTTGAATATTGGTTAAGTGTCAGTATGCAACATCAGAATCAAACACAGTTGCATACATTTAATTTGTAATTCCACCACTTCGATTCCGACGAACCGCCACTTTCCGGCCGTCGTATCCATTTCTTGTTTGTCTGCCGACTCTTTAATATAATTCTAACCTGTTTTGTTTTGTTTTGTTGTGTTGTGTTGTGTTTTGTGTTTGATAATGAGAGATATTTTGGGTATTAAGTGAGTGAAGGAGAGTGGTAAGTAAAAGGATAACCACAAATTGAATCTCCCACATCATTCGGATCCATCTTTCTATGCTGTCTCAAGGATACATACTCATACATATAATTCAACATGAACAAATGAGACATTATTAGTCAATTCACCTCTTTTATATATATGTGTGTGTGTATTAATTTCGTTTTCTAAATTTTTGACAAATGTGGTTAATCATCTCTTCTCAAAAATTTAATTTTATTTAATTTTGAGATTGTGTTTAATAGGTTTCTAAAGTTAAGGTTAATTTTTGAATATTTTTAGTAGGAAAGTGTAAATTTTTTATTCCTAATATTATCCTTTTTTTTTTTTCTTTTCATATATTTGCTTAAAAAAATGTATTTCTTTTGGTTTAATTTTAAGGTTTAAGGATTTTTTTTTTCGGTTAGAGAAGAGAGTATTGAACACCTAAAACTCATTTAATAATATGAGTTTTGTCTGTTGAATTATATATTGATTTCGGTATTTTTTTAATTATATCTTCATCCGTGAAAATTGTTAAATTTACTTTTAATAAATAGAGTGTTTTAAAAAATAAGAAAAATTGATAAACTATTTATACTTCATAGATAAAACAAAATCACTAAAAGACAAAATTCGTTACAGTAAATATTTTGTCGAATGTTTTGCGACATGTGATTTAAAAAGTTTCTATTTAAAAGAAAGTTTAGCATTATCCCCATTGATAACGTTGGTTGTGATACTTATTAGAAATTTAGGAAGAAATTTGGGAGATGGATCTATAAGTTTTCGTACCTAATTTTTTTACGAATTTTCCACGAACTAATTATATATCATATGTAAATATGTATTTATTGGAAATATAGAAATATAGAAAAAAAAGAAATAATACATTTCGACCTTTATCTATGATAAAAACTTGAATCAATTTCTATCATTGACAGTAGAAATGATAGATTTGTATCAGTTTCTTTTCGTAATAAATACATAATAAACTTCCATAAGAAAGAAAATTTAGTTGTAACTTGTGAAAAGTTAAAATAATAAAAATAAATTTTGAGAATTATTGTTAGAAAACAAAGATTTGGGTAGGAAAGAAGTTGTAAGATTTAAAAAAACAAATACAAATAGACAAAATATTATGAGTTCCTAAAGTTGAAAGGTAAAACTTTGTGGAGATTATTTAATAATGAATAGAAGTAGTGTAAGTTCCTCCGCCCCCACCTCGGCCGGAGGGTCCACCGGCGGCGGTGGAATTAAATAAAAACAATAGAGAAAGAGAAAGAGAAAGAGAAAGAGAAGAAGATGAAGAAAGGGATATTGACTGTCTGAAACTGAGCATGACCATATCACTCTGACATTTAGTTGACCTTCTGACTTTTTACATTAAATGTTTTCTCCTTCTTACTTTACATTACAAACACACACACACACTTCAACCATCACTAATCAATCCAAAATCTATTGCTGTTGCTCTTTTCTTTTCTTTTTTTTCTTTTTTCTTTTTTTAATTTCTCTTATGTGTTGTTATGAATGATCGTTTGTTTTTATATAATATATAGCTTTTCTCTTTCTTTCATATGTTGTGTTTTTTTAATGGTGGGGGAGGTGAAGCAGGCTTCCCGTGATTCATTCTTTTTTCTTTTCTTTTTTTTTTTTTAATTTTTCTGTCACTCATTTGACTTTCATAAAATCCCACATTTTCATTATAAACAAACAACTTGTGTGTTTCTTCATGTGATTCACTTTTTTCTGTTTTTGTTTCTTTCTTTCCCTTCATACCTTATCATTTTCCTTTCTATTTTCTTCTTTTCTTCTCTTCTTTTCCTCTTCCCTTATAGCTTATGTGATTAATAATTGTTTTCCACCTCATTTCTAGTTGATTTGTACCGTGATTATTTTGAAGTTAAAGAGTTATCTTGTTTCAAATCTAAATCAAGTTTTGTTCACGACACACACAACATAGTTCCAAGTTTCATAAACTAGATATAAGTCATGTATACGTAAAACATAGCTAAGTTACACAAATCAAAGTTCTAAAAACATATTCCTTTAAAAAGGTTCTACAAACTGAAGCTTCTCAATTCTATGAGTTGAAGTCCATCGTCTCCTGAATCATCAATCAATCATTAACATACACTGGTGTGGAATCTTCAATATTTATAACGTAACAAACTACATAATACAACAAAAACTACCTCATTCTTTGAGAAATGATCTTCCCAAGATGAATCGTTACAATATTTACATAAAATCTCACAAACCCAATCACTTGAATTGCCAGTATTCTCCATTATATCATGACTTACAAATACAGGGCAGGATTATAAAACTTTACCAACATTATAAAATAACAAAAACCAAGTTATTCTTTGAGAATTTTCTTCCCTAAACATTTACATAAAATCTCATAAACCCGACCTCTTAAATATGAGCAGTACTCCCTCTATTAACTCACGACTTTCAAATGCGGTGGTGGTAGCTCTATTTCATTTAATGAAATGGGGCCAAAGCTGAACTAAAAAATGCTATTCTACAAACGGTAATGCTGACAAATGAGAAAGCTGGCTTCTCTTCTTTTATTTCCTTCTCCCATATCATCTCCTATATTTTTAAATATGCCAAAACACGTCACGCACAAATATTATGCTTCTCTTCACTTTTGGAACATAGAGACCCTACATCTGGAATTCGGAAAGGCTAGGGAACCTACATCTTCATCCCCATTGTCAACAAACTCAAGGTTATTTTCTGTCAGACGTCTAGAGGAATTGTACACAAAAAGAGAGAAAAAAAAAAAAAGTGATTTTTGTCTTCAATTAATCAGCTTGAAACAGACTGCGACATGCCTATGAACATGAGATTCGGCTTAAATTAATGAATAAACAATGAAGTTAGAGAAAATGTATTTGTACAAACACAATCTTCCCCGTCTACTTTGGTTCACTTTCGTTTAGCTTCCTTTTAAGATCATTGAGAGCATTGACAACTTCTGAATCAAGATTATGCTTTAACAATTTCCCTTGGAAAGATGTTGATCTGGAAAAAAAATTAATAAATAAAGTAGGAGATTTAAAGTAGGTGCTGCCATTCTTCTTATAAAACAATTTGCTAAAGCATGCAGAAAAATATTCCAAGTCAGAAAATGGGTTGAAGCAAGGTCGATTTTGCACTACTACACAGTAACAGTTTTGTTGATCCCTCGAGTAAGGGAAATTTGGAAGGTTTGAAAGCATAAGCTTCAAGGCGGTCTTGTGCAATTTAAACAATCTAGTAAGACAATTAAGTGTCAAGGGCAAGGTTTATCCTGCAGGTCGGAAGAGTTGGGCTTTTTCCACTTTGGGGATAGGAATAAAATAAACAATAATTTATTGGATGCAAGGAGAAAGATCACCAACTCGAGAGAGCTTCAGAAAATTGGAATGGGAAAACTCAAAAGCATCTCACAGTTGATATAGAAACCTACTTACATACTTCTGGTACCTGAAGTTTTGACCTTGTTTGTAATTTGGTCAATGAAGTTCAAAAAGTTGTATATTAATCACAAGGTTTTAATGAGTTCTGTAGTGAAAAGGTGACCAACATGTTTAAAAAAATTAATAATATATCTCATAATCATAAAATTCTTTCTTGGTTCTCTAAAGAGTGGACACTCCACCTTTTCTTTCCTCGATTTCTATGCTAGTGATTTATAACATGTTCATTAAGTCATTTTATCTTCTGCACTAACTGATGCAAACTTGAGGGACTTGTAAAGACCAAATTAAAAATCAACACTAACTATTGTACTCTACTTTTAAACTTGAGACCAAATTAGAAACTGGAGCAGATTTAAGGGGATAAGACTAAAACCTAGCATAAGCTATCTGAATACAAACAGTCAAATTTGCATCTGGAATAGCCATACCTGTGTTCTTGCAGCATCATTTCAACCTCCTTTTTCGATGCTTTAATCTACATTGACAAAATAAAATGTAAATTAGGTGCTTGATATCCCTAGTATTATCATGTTCATTCAGAAAATATTGAAGCCATCCACATCTTCTCATTGTGCAAGAACTGAAGGCCTAGTTTTTATCGGTATTACGCCTTTTTCTCTTTTTATAACTTTATGAGGAAAAAAATAGAAGATACAGAACAACCAAGCCTACAAATAGGGAGCCCAACCAAAGGAAGGCACTTGAACTATACAAAGCAGTGCCTATAGAAAAATTACAAAAGGCTTCAAAATCGAAACCCAAATAAATACACTGAACCTAATGAGGGTCCACATGTGGCGGTTATTTTTCTCACCCCCATAGATCCCATAATAAAGCACACACCCTAGCAACCCATAGAAAGCAATCTGAAAAGAGCAAATGAAGGAGGAACTCCCCCAATCATATCACAAGTGTCCTAGTGTGGAACAAGCGAGAAACCAAACATCTAAAAGAAATAATTCCACAAAGGTCTCGCAAACTTCTCCAAAGAATGTGATCCAGGTCTTCTTCCCCTATCGACAGAGAATGTAACAAAGCAGGCCAACCAACAAGGGCAACTTCCTCACAGGTTGATTCACAGTGTTGCTCTTTCACGTAAAACTTTCCAGGTAAAGAACTTATTTTCCAGGAACCTAAATTCTCCAAAAACCAGAAAAAAAAAAAAAAAAAAAAAAAAAAAAAAAAAAAAAAACTCACCTAAGGGAGAATGGTCTGACAAATTACAAAAAAAGGTTTTGCACGAGAATACCTTCAAGGGGTTGGGACCCAGACACAAATGTCTAAAAACAAAGCCCTCAAGCATAGACAAAAGAGAAGCAACCACAATTGCTTCCTTATTGAACAAAACACAACAAAACTGGAACGAAAAGAAAATGGAACTCTCAGAGCAAACTAAAAAATTGGATAACACGTCATTTTTAAAGGAAGACAAATGAAAGAAATGTGGAAAAGCCAAATGATGGGTCTATCCCGCATCCAATGATATTCACAAAAGTACATACCCTTCCAATCTGCCACCACATAATGAGTCAAATGAGAAAGAAGAGAGCTTTTCAGAAAAATCCTTCCATAAATTCAGATAAGTGCCTTTAGCCCCAAGCAACATCCATTTAAAAGGGTGATTGAACGCACTAGCAATATGGTCCTATGCCATAAAGAGTTGGGCTTAAGGGAGAAATGAAAAGCCATTTGCCCAGCAGAGCCCCGTTAGGAATTCATAAATTCTCCAATTTCTAGCCCCCAAGGAAACTAACCTTTCAATGGCCTCCCATCCAACCAAGTGTAATTCTTTTCCTTTTCCTACATCTACCCCTTCCCCGAGGAAATTATGCATAAGCTACCTGATACTCTCACATACCTCCCTTGGAGCTCTAAAAAGGAAAAAGTAATAAATAGGGATACCACTCAACATAGAGCGAACCAAAGTCAATCAACCAGCTTTGGAGAAAAAGTCTATTTTCCATGCAGCCAACCTTTTCTGAACTTTCTCCACCAACAGGTTCCAAAAATAAATGGATTTGGGACTACTCCCAAAGGGAAGACTAAGGTAAGAAGAGGAAAGGAACCAACTTCACAACCTACTAATATCGTCCACCTCCAGTCTTCTCCTCGTTGAGCCTCATAACCTTACATTTACTAGAAGAAAATAGAATTATCAGTGACTTGAAGGTGGGCCAGAGACACAACCCTCCTTTCCAAACCTCAAAAGAATAAGGATTTTACCAACAGTACTCTTAGATGAGAAGAAAAAGAAAGGGGATAAAGGGTTTTCCCGTCTTAGACTTCTTGACACCAAAACTTTGCCCCTAGAACTCCCATTAATGAGAAGCGTAGGTTGTGCTGGAACAGACTGTAGTTTAATGCCAATGTTCATGCAATATTCCTAATATAGGATTTAAGATAGTGTCCACCATTAGACATACGTACAAAACTTATGCATAATCTAAAAGTCAAATAGGTAATGCCAGCCTCGTTGTAATATTACAAGCAGAAAAGGTTGAGTCCAAACATTCGAAAATAGCTTTTAAGCATGAGCCATCGCTGGCAGTGCGCCTCATGTTAACAACAATGTTGGACAATCTATTCAACATTAGTAATCTATTGAACATTGGTGAAAGAAAAATTTAGGAGTTTCAAGGCTTTACAGTAATTAATGAAAACCCTGTCTTTCTATTTTGGCTGCAAAATTTGACTACGCCTCTTCTATTATTTAGGGCTTCATGTTGGGGTATCCCTTGCTCTTTCTTCTTCTGTACCCCCTTCTTGAGAGAATTGATAACTTCACAAATAGAACTCTTCTCTTTCCGTAGAGAGATTAAGATTTCATGTGTATGTCATATGAATTAAGGTCATCAAAAGGTAATAAAAAAGACAGGATAAAATGGCATAGAGTGAATTCCAAATTCATTTCATTCGATTAGAGAAAACAAGGAAAAGAAAAAATTGATGAAGCATAATGCCTATAATATAGTGAATTAACGTTTACACAAAAACAAATATGTCTTTTACCATGTTATCAATATGCACCAAAAAAATTAGACCTTTCTCACCTCAGAAACTAATGCCTTGCAACTCCAAATAAAGGCACCCTGAGGATAAAGTAACAGAATACAGTCTTTTCAGCTATAATCAGAGTATAGGTCTAAACAACCAAGAGCTATATATGCAAACTTACATGAGTTAATCGCTCCAGCTAAACACTTCAAAAGGGAAAAAAATAAAAATAATAATAATAATAAAGATAATAGCAAAAACACATGAAATACAAGTAAATCAAAACCATATGATGAAATGAAAGCATATTGAAGCAGTATATTCCGTTTCAATATTGGAGAGCAATATATACTAATAACCACGAGTATCAGACAAACTTATGATGGATGGCCAAAAAATTATGAGAATGTTTAATTAATATCTCAACTAGGTGACTAGCATGGTTTGGATATATGACCTAAAAGTCATCTAAATTGAAAGCTTGCCACTCTAGAGCACGACAAAAATCAATTATTAGCCTTCATTTATTCATCCTATCTCTCTTTCTGGTAAGGAAAATCCTCGATGGTTTACATTAGAACAACTAAAATTTCAAAATCAGAAGTTCACTTAAGAAAACGACCTCATGCGGAAAGAAAAAGAAAAGAAAAAAAAATCAACAATGACGACAACGAAATAAAATAAAAATTAACAAATACCAAAGATGGCAACCTAAGTAACTGATGAGAAGAAATCCTCAACAGATTAGACCACAAATTCTTCCATGTTATGAATTAATTTCATTAGAAGATTAAAGATAAAAATAATATACTCTAACCATATCTGCAAAAGTTAATGCATAATACAGTGATGCCCAAACAATGAGGAGATCATACTGCTCCATGGGCTGCATGCTGCTGACAGACATCAGAAGTCACTACCCAAACTTTGGGACATCCATCCTCCTTCAGGGCTACAACCTGCAACTCAAAAAGGATCTAGCTAATTATAATGAAAAACCGCAGGAGTTTCAAAATTTAAGATCAACAACATCAAGTATGTGGTTCAGAGAAAACTCAATAACCAAAACGGGTAGTAAATCAACCAGATAATGACAAACCATAGAAGTGATTTAATATAAATTTATACAAGTTGTTTATCATTCAAGTTGCTTTCCAAAATGAAAAGTGATACCATGGAATCAATAATCTAACATTGCCAAAAGTGAAGGACCAGAAAACATCTAAATATACTACAAATTGAATCTGCATCTAAGTTCTTGAGAAGCACGATATGGCCAAAACCTTTGCTTCCCAGCAAAATGCTTCTTGCTGATACATTTTTTATTACGACGTGTGCTTGACCTATAAGTCTAGCAGAAACACATGCATAGAGAAGTACGTTTTATTCTACCGTTTTTTACCACTGTCATGGGATTTTATACATGAAGCCTAATCTTACCTCTGTTTCAATCCATGTATCTGCACACGATTCACCTGAATAAACCACATCAATTCTGCAAGAACAGTTCCACCAATTTAAAAAGCCTTAAGTGAGCCAATAAATAAATCCATCTCAATATTTTGACTGCTAAGTAGGCAGACTGCAGCGTAACAAGCCATTTCAAAAAGGTCTAAAAGAGTGTCTTGGACATAAAATATAACTTACGTAGCATGAGGTATAGCATAATTCATTCTCATAATACATGCTTATTTTCCAAGTGTAAACATTTTCAGCCCATGTCAAGGAACGTTCTGAGTAATATTTTTTAATTAAATATAGAAAGGAAAATTCTATGTTCTTTTAAATTAAGCAAACTTGAAATATCAAACTCAAAATAATCTCAGCAAGAAAAACACGGAAACTTTATCATAATATAAAGTACAAAATAAAACTTAAAAAAAACATTTCTTTTCATGAGTTGAAAGTTTCCATTGTTTTTGGACAGCATTAGCATTAGCTGACTCATGAGCTCTCAATAGGACTTGCCCAAACACAAAACTGGAAATGCTCATCAAGAAGTTCCTCAAAAAGACTTCAGGCCTCATTGATATGAGACTATGAATATTACATTCCAGGAAAAGTTTCATAGCCTTGGAGTGTGTATGCTATATCCTCATCCTCTTGGTCACCAAGAGGTCTGAAGTCTTAAAACTGAAATTGTTTCTTGTTTAAACTCCCAGCTCAGAACTGAAAAGAGCAATGAAAACTTCAAACCAGAGTACAAATCATCTTTCTTCAAGTTATTCTTTTAAGGTACTGAATTGTAATTTGTCTGAGATCATCAATATATTTACTCATAACATACCAAATGAATATGAACCATCTTCTGTCATCGTGCACTCATTGAATTTATTTTAAGAAAAATAGCCTAAGCAAGAAGATAAGGTCACCCTTACATATCTGTTTTCTTATGCCACTAATTCATCATTCCACATTTGTTCTGCACTTCAAATATATTAATTTTACAGTCATTAAGCTTGCAAGTAGCAACCATGGGAACACCTAATCCCAAATGCACAACTACTGGCAGAAGATTAGCAGCAAACTGAAGATTATATAGACTAAAGAGGCTACATTTTAGATCATAAGAAGTACCCCCGCAAAGTTTTCCTTGTGTGTTGGGAGTCCAGACAGCATCGCATCAAATACAACTACCACTTTGACCTCTGTAAAAGTGGTAATATGTAATCAAGGACAATAGCAACTAAAAATCAAGTTCCCACAAAAATTACTGAACCTCGAGCAAAAGCTACAATATAAGCCTACAAGTCTATAACCGAAAGATCAGGTCTCATTTTTTAGATGATAAAGAAGGGGCACACTGCAAACCTCTCAGCATACTGAACGTAATAAGCTCGTCAATTAGCTTTTGGCGAGCTACATCAAGTCTCCCATTCATAAAATGTTTCTTCAGTTTCACCCAGTAGCCACACACATTATAACCATCAACCAGCAAGACAGGGACTGCATTGTCTATGCCCTGGTTTGTACTGTCAGAAAAATAAAAGATACTAAGAGCAACATTTTTCCTAGCAACTTTTGTGTTATGCCATGGTTGAGAGACAAAATGTTACAAAAACAAGTTTGTCAATCAGAGATGTACTAGTAAAGAGCCAATGTGGGATCACGATAAAGCTCCGTATCTCCTGGGAGGTCCTCCTTCTCTACCTTCTTCCTCCGGTAACTAGTAGCAGGCTTAGGTACGCCAGATTTTCTCTTTTGAAACTCCTACAAGTCTTTGTAATATGAGAAAGCGCTATAAATACCCGAATTTTAGCAGAACCACATAACAAACCTTCCACAATCTCAGAAACTGCAAATTCTGCTTCAGATTTGACGTAATTCTCGGAGGATCCGAACCAGCCTGGAGCAAGAAGCCAGTTAGATTTTGCACAAAATTGTCCATCTGTCCGTCAACATTGTCGAATTTTCACGCACTACTAGCAGACCTACGGACTCCAACAATGGCTATCCACAAAAGTGGCGGTACGTTGTGTTTAACAATAAGCAACGATATCAGAAACTTAGACTGCACATTATAACCAAGAAAATAAAGCATGTACAGATTACAGAAAGAGGACATCTCTCTGGTCGGGTAAGGCTGAAGACCTAGCAACTAGCGAACTACTTTGAATGATCATAAAAAAGAATGCAGTTGGAAGCATAATCACCGATGAAATTTGAGGCTGCTTTTTGCTCTTCGACACAACAAGCAGCTTCTTCTTCTTCTTTTTCTTCTTCTTGGGAGAAAATAATGTGGAAGAATAAGATGAGGGAGAGTAACTCAAGCCTGAAACCGAGTTCGCCGGTGACGCTGAAAACAGTTTCACTGAACCGACCACCTCCATGAATTCAAGTTGAAGAAAAGATCTCCATGACAAAGAGAGGCGCGTTCCAGTCACTGCGATTTACATAGTAACGGAAATTTTCTCCGATTGAACTCCGCCAGAAATTGCTCCGTCTCAGCTTCGCCTCTCACACGGTTCTTCACTTTGATTTTCGTTCGGATTTTGGTGAATAAAGGAAGACGATGGCTTGGCTGTCGCTAAATCAACCACACATCATTTTCTATTGTATTTTCTTTTTCCTTCATCTTTCCTTTTTCTTTTTTTTTTTTTTATAAATATTTCTCGAAATGAATTTTGGTCCACTGTTTCAACTGTGATGACTAATGGCTTTTTGTGATGTCACCCACTTGTAAATTTACTAAACTGACACCATATCCCAACGAGGTCATTTATGTTGCAAATTCTTTCTCGTTTCTCGTCTTTGTCTAGCACTACTTCTTCTCGTCCAACTTTAAAAAGAAAATTCCCGCCAGATTGCTAATGTTCGTCGTTGATGCAGTTTGTACGAATTCATTTCTCTTTTTGATTTGCTTGCTAACGAGAACTATTAGATTAATCTCCCTAGTAGTTGTTTTTGTTAATCTGTAATGACTCAACTCTTTATACTAAGCTGAAGTCATTACTAAATAAAATTTGTAAAATTAAAATAGAAAAAAATAAAACAAAACCTCAAATTTCTCATTAAAATATAAACAAATGTATTTAGAAATAAGTCAAAAAAATAAAATCCTAACTCGGGCCCTATATAATTTTAAAGAAGTAAAATAACAAATAAAGAATAAAATAAAAATGCAAATACTAAAATCCAAACTATGACATAAAGCGGAAGCAAACGGGTCCTTATGGCTCGACACGGTCACTTTTGGTCATTCGCCAGCTTGCCTTTGCTCTTACCTCTGCCTCTACTTGAAAAATGAAATAGAAAGAATGAATATAAAAATATACTCAGTAAGGAACCCACTACTAGTCCCGCTAGGTGCCTGTTAACTTCCTATTAGAGTACTGAAGAGTGGTACCCCTGAACTGGCACGTTCCCAAACACGTGCAAACTGTGATCCTGTAGGAACAAACTGGTCTCTAGTGAACCCAAGGGAACACCTAAGGCGATCGAGTTGTGAGTGATCCCGTCGAATCTCTCAAATCATGTCTATGTCAATGTCAATGTCAGACTGGTGGTCTCGTCGGACTACGCAGTCATAAGTGTGAGTTATCTTGTCGGATCTCTCAAATCATGTATGTGTCAATGTCAATGTCAGACTGGTGATCCCGTTGGACTACACAGTCGTAAAAAAAGAGTAGTGATCCTGAAGGACACTCGTGTGAGTATGACTCTAATAGGTAAAGCTAACACACACCCTATCCAAAGCATGCACATAACACATCATCAAATCACATCATAACATCTCATGCCATAACATGTCATACCATACATATCCTATCATATCATGTCATATCATCCTCACTCACAATATTGTATCAATAAAACGTAGGTGATAACATCAATGCATTAACAGCTCTAACACATAATCATCCCACAGTCAAAATTACAATATTAGTTTCTATTTATAACCTCAAGTTCTGTAGCTAGCCATTATCAGAACATAACCATTCATACATGCGGTCTCTTTAAATTAAAATCGAGGGTCTAGTAGTAGAATCTCTTACCTGGAGATTTGCTCAAACGAATTCTAATAATAAAATCACGCTTTCCAAGTAGTGACGTCCTAAATAGTTTGAAAACACCAATTTACATAACTTAACCATTAAACGACCAAGGACCCAAGAATTCAGTCGAAATAACTTACCCGAGGTCGAGGTTGCAACAAATAAGCCCTTAACTAGAGAAATCTCACGCTCCAAATTCACTTGGTCTAAACTGTCCTTAAAGAGAAATAATTTAATTTAATCCAAAATTAAATTATTTAAGGTCCAAAAACTAAGATTTGTTGTGAATTAACCAAAACCCAAACAAAACATACCAAAATAGGTGGAAAAGGTCAAAAACAGGCTAAGTGGCTCAAAAAGCTTGGCGGCTCGGCTGGAAGGTAGACGCGGCTCGCGGCTGGAGGCATGGCTCGACTGGGAGGCAGATGCGGCTCGGCGGGTTCGGTTTACGAAGAAGGGGCGCGGGTTGGCACTACAAGAAATCAGAATTTTCCCGACGTCGAAAAACGTTAGAGGAAGTGAAAAATACGTCGGGAAAGGATCTCCCGACGCAGTCCTCGGTCTCAGGATAAACGTCGAGGGAAGTGAGTCGGGATAGGCTTTTCCGACGCTGTGTTGGTCACGCGTCGGGAAAGCCTCTCCCGACATCGTCTTTCCCGACGCAATCCACGGCGTCGGGAAAGCCTCGTCTGCTTCCCCGATGCCATGTACTGCATCAGGAAAGCCTCCCCTGACAGGCTTTATTGTGCAGCTTTGTTAAGAAACCGTTTTGCCAACACTATACTGAAAGTTCGAGAAAATGCACTTGAAAAAGTTCGTTAAACTTGAGATTTTTCTTGTTTGTCCAATGTTAGGCCAAGCCTATGATGCACAAACGCACACATATTCATTCAATGAAAGTTGTTTCAATAAAAAAAATATTCATTTAAGATATATTTGTTTTGAATGTCATTGACTGACTTAGCTATAGGATGACAAACGGGATCCTGAAAAAGTGAGAATGGAGAGAGAACTTGAAGACAGCAAAGAGAAAGTTGGCGGCGAGCTACGGACGGAGGAAGGTTGAAGCTGAAGTTGCAGCCGCGGCGAGGAACGACAACGACGATGGAACAGACGGCGGCGAGCTACGGACGGCGACGAATGTTTCTCTCTTCTCCGAACCCTTTTCCTTTCGTTTTCAGTTCTATGTAAAACAGAAATGAAATAAATATTCAGGAAATCTCCCGACGCATTATTTACAGCGTCGGGAAAACCTAGACTTTTCCCGACGCACTACTTACGGCGTGGGGAAAACCTAGGCCTTGGGAATACCTCTTATTTCCCACGTGAGGCTTTTCCTAATGCACTATTTACGACGCCGGGAATACCTAAGCCTGTCCTAATGCGTTAGGCCGGCGTCGGAAATACCCTTTATTTCCGAATGGCCTTTTCCGACGTGTTGGTCGGTGTCGGGAATATCCCTTATTTTCCGACGTCTTGTGCTCGACGCGTGAATTGTGCATCGGAAAAACCTCTTATTCCCAACGTCTTACTTTATGCATCGAGAATAGCTTTTTCTCCCGACGTCTTACTTTATGCGTCGGGAGAACCTCTTATTCCCGATGTCTTTTATGCCGACGTCTTTTTCGACGTCAGGAAAAATCCGATTTCTTGTAGTGTGGGTTGGTTCGCGGATAAGATGGGTGGATCGGGTTGGTTCACGGAGAAGGGGGCGCGGGTTGAATTGGTTCGTGGCGCAAAGGGCGAAGGCGAAATGGCTCGGCTGAGTGCGGTTGGGTAGGCGACGCGTCGACCGACGGAGATGCTTGCTGACGACACCAAGCGACGACCGTGACGGCGAGCCAACGATCGACGACTTGCGATGGGGTGCTAATGGAGACGCGGCAGCCGACAGAACGATGGAGGTGATGGGCTGCTTACGAAGGTGGGGCGACTGCGAACGGATCGACTACGACGGACGAGTCGAGCGGCGGCGGCGGCTGCAGTTGAGGAGAGATTAGGGTTTCCTTTTCCTTTTCCTTTGTGAAGAAAATGATTGATGTTCCCAAGACCATTAAATAATAATAAAACTATTATTATTTTCTCTTTTCCTATTCCTTATTCTATTTCAAAATAATCAAATCTTCTCTCTCTTCATTTAAAACCCACCAAATCTCCCTTTTTAAACCAATACTTCCACCAATCACATCAACCTTTCTCTAAATAAATATCCTAATTATCTTTTCCCAAATAATAATTATATTCTCCATTATATAATTATTATTTTAAATTTCTCTCTCTCTCCACAAAATATCTTTCCTCAAAACAACTATCCTTACATAACCATAATATCTACCTCATAATTGATCCAACTTCAATTAACAATTAATTATACAATCAATTATAATTAATCGCATTCTCTCAAATATAAACAATTAAATATTTTTTTCAAATTTAACACCCAAGATCTCAAAAAAATTTAACTTAAGACAATCAATATAAATTACCTTAAATTTTGGGGTGTTACATAATCAGCTCTTCATTGTTTACAATTAGGTAAAGCAAGTAACAAGTAAGCTACGACTTTCGATATTTTTGTTGTTTGGGGCGGAAATAATAAAGAAGAATTGATATTGACAAACAATGCAGATGAGACAAGAGATAGAAACATAAAATTTGTTTTAGGAAGATTAGTTAATGTGTGTGGACGAGACATAGAGACAAGATATGTATAACAGTAAATTTGAAACGAGTATGCTAGAAATAGAAACAAGAAAGACGAAGGAAAATGAGAAACATAAGCAAGGACAATAATTAATAGCGAGAATCTAAAAAAAAAAATCAAAATTAATCGATTTTTTTTGCAAGATGGCAAAAAAACACATAGACTGAGCTCATTAATATTCATTAACTAACGGGTCATTCCACTAAAGTCACATAGTTACACTCCCTTCATTATAGATATATTTGTGTCCATTTGATATAACCATGTTCAGTAAGTTTATCCTTCACAGATTGTTTGTAACCTCGGCTAGGTCAAAATATCGTTTTACCCCCGAGACTACATCTTGATCCTTAAGTCACACTGATCCATTATTGAACAATTAGTTTAAGGTCCAACCTATAAACCGAATTTCTCTCAGGCCAATGAGAGGGTGAGACCCTTTATTCAAGACTTGGATTTAGCCCTTAAGGAAACAACTTATCTACCAACCCTAAAGCGAGTAGGAGCAAATTCCATCTTGCACCCTATATCCGTAGCCATCCACCCAATCTTATCCCTGAAATGGGAGGCTTATTGGGTCAGCATTGTTAAGCTTCTCTCACCTATGTAGATCTAAGGATAATTCCGTTTGAGCAAAAGTTCATAATTAGCTCGCGATTAAGATTAAGTTACCTAGGTCATCAATAATCGAAATAGTTAGTTTTAAATAGTCAATGATGTTAAACTTAAAAGTAAATATTTCATGGTTCCAGTCATATGTAAACTCTTTACATAGAATGCCCCGCTTCCATGTCTCTACATGAATGATTTAGGATGACATTGTTTGTACTAATTACAAAGCGGGTCGCATCCATAATGTTTCCAAAGTAAAACACCCAATCTTATTCACATAATATAGACCGTTTAGGCATATACTCAAACTTGATCGATGTTTATGTCTCTACATAAAGTCCAAGTCTACACTAGATATACTTGGGACCTTAGTTTATTGGATTCAAGATTATAGTATTCTATTTTCACTAATAAGTCCTAAGGATAATTCCGTTTGAGCAAACTACGAGTTTTAGGACATAAATTCCAACAAGCTAATCATCATCGGTGTAGGTCTCGAGGAGAAAAGGTTTTTTTGGTGAGGGATGTTTTGTTTGGCTTGGTTCTTCTTCATTTGTGCATGTCACACCCCTTCCTAAACTACCGCTAGCTTAGCCCAAAAAACGACTTGAAGGTAACTGACATTACTCTCCTCTAACGATACGTGTCAACTTTGTAGAACTCTTGAACCTGATAAACATCTTAATCTTGTATATAAACTATTTTACATGCAACACAACACAGCAAAACCTAGATCAATCATAGACATACATTAAATGCAGCCCTAAAATAACTGATTTAGCAAATAAACTTGATGGATACCCCATAACCCAAAACATAACCAACAAAGATTTACACAATCGCAACACCTAGAGCTTATGCAAATTGTAGAATATCTATATCTTACAAAGAAATATACAACATAACAAAACAGAATCTATGTACAACTCCAACCACATACTAGCAATCGATCTGGGAGCTATCAAGCACCGGGAGCTCGATCTCTACCTGGGGAGCTAAAAATATAATTACATAAGATGAAATTCACTATTTCTCGACTTTAGGGTAAGTAGATAAGTGTTCCCTTAAATAGTGTCTCCGGAACTTGAACAAAGGGACATACCCTCTCTATGGCACGAGAGGGATTTCTGTTTAGTGGTTGGACAATAAACAAGTTATTCAATAGCGGAGCGATGGTATTTAAAGACTAGAAGTAACCTAGGGGTAAAACGGTAAATTTGACCCAACTGATGTTACGAACACTTTGAAGGACTAATTACTGGTATTGGTCTATGTTTGGGGATAGAGAAATATATTTAGTGAGAAGAGTTCAGTTGTGAGTCTTTAGTGGAGTGTACACACAGTTAACGAATTAATTGTAGGTTCTAATCTATAGTGGCTAATGAGTTTAGCCAATTAATCTCATATCGTTGTAGCTTTTGATTTGTAGATCCATTAGGTTCACTTCCTAGCTCGTAAAGGGTAATGGGATTTAATTGTATTGGTTGTAATTTGAAATGTTCAAATTTACTTTGGGAATTAATATAATGTATGATGATACATTATAATATAAAGTTTATATTTTAATTAAACTTTATTATATAAATTTAATTTTGGATATGATTCAAAATAAATTTATGAGAGAATAAAATATTTGAATGAGTTCAAATATTAATTTAATGTGAATTAGATTCATATTAAAATATAGGTTAAAATTTAATGTGTGTATAATAGATATTAAAACTATAGGTTACGAGAGAAATTTATATTTTGAATATGATTCAAAATATTTAATTTAACAATCAATTAATTAATAGTTTAGTTTAATTTTATTTAATTAAATTAAAACTATAGGTTATGTGAGAGATATTCATTTAAATATGATTTAAATGAAATACTAATTAAATATGAATAAGAAAATCTTCAATGAATCTCAGCCAATTCCTTGCGAGTTTAATCTTCCCTATGGGTTTTAGGAGCCTTCTCTTTTCTTCCTTTTCATACGAACATTTCTTCTCACCTTGATGGAGAAAGCAATAAAAGGTGAAAATTCATTTTGGTAAACTTGATTTCTCCCATCTTATTTATACCCAAGCTAGTGGGAAGATTCGCCAAATGACTTTCAAATGGCCCAACGATTTTCCCCACTCATTCTCATTTAAGTCTGTCCCAGTATTTTCAAAAGACAATATCAAAATACGGTTGGAGCTCCTCTCCTTCCTAACCTCACTCGAGCCACTTTCGCTCATCTTGACATTCCTTGTTGTACTTCAAACCTTTAGGTAGGCCGTCTTCTAAATCATTAACACCTTTAGTAGGTCTTTACATAGTTTTTGAAACCTACAACAAGGAATCAAACTCCTCCTACGACTCCTCTTGAGTTGTCTTTCTTCTTTGTCTCTTGTTTGAAAAGAAGAATAAATAAGGGTCCGTCCGAAGGCGCGAAGAGAAATGACTGTGAAGGAGTGCATTATGAAATAACTCGACTCCAAACATAAAGGATCAAAGAATTTGAGAATAATTTGAAAGCGAAGTCCTTATCCTTTATTCTGTGAAGGATCCATTTATTTTTAGAAATAACTCGATCAATAAGGATTAAAAAATTTGAGAAGAATTTGAAAGCGAATTCCTTATTCTTAGAAGGAGTGCATTATGAAATAACTCGACTCCAAATACCCATGGAGCGGTTCAAAGAATTTGAAAGCGAAGTCCTTATCCCTTATTATGTGAAGGTGCTCTTATATTTAGAAATAACTCAACTCAAAACAAAAGATTTAAAGAATCTGAAAGCGAATTCCTTCCTTATCCAATGTGAAGGATCCCTTAAAATTAGAAATAACTCGACTCAAAATGATAAAGATCAAAGAATTATCTCTGAATTTGAGAGTGAAAGTCATTATCCCTTATTATTCTTAGAAGGAGCCCTTTAAATTTGAAATAACTTGACTCCAAAACAAATCAATGAACAAGGGTGAGTGAACTCTTTATAGAAGAATTTGAGAAATTCTAACATTCCGCTTCGTTAGGAGTCATGAAATGGAATATGAACCCGTCAACTTGTTGTTGGTTTTTAGTAGATTTCAAGCCCCATCAAAATTCAATTAATCTATTCTAACATAAAGATTATTATTTTGGAGGCCTTCTACGGAGCATAAGAAGGTGAGGCGGAAAGAATTTGCGAGGAGATTGAAATATCAAGTGGAATAAATCAAAGATAAGGATGCCTCGGTTCTTTTCAACCTTTCTTTTTGAAGTTTCTCTCTTTTATGAATAAACAAAATTCTAGCTAGTATGAATCTCCATAGAGAGGATGTGTCATTCGCTATAGTTTCCGATTCAGTGACCGTCGTACACTGGTCTCGCTGGTCGGCTCGAACCCTTTGATTCTGAGTGCGTGCTTAAGCTTTAGTCTTCCATCTCGACGAGTTGGATGGTCTCGATTCCCTGGTCTTAATAGCACAGATGCTCTTGCAAAGCCCTTATTATGATTATGATTTTGCTGAATGAGAAAACTCCTAGGAGAAAATAGACTAATTCGTAAAGGAAGTTAAAGAATTCGTAGACGAGAAACTTTCCAACCAAGAAGAGAGGCAAGGGATCATGAATGATTGCCTTAAGAGGAAAAAAAAGTCACACTCCGAGAGCTATGTGTTTCATCCATGTGTGGTCTGAGATCGAATTTTAGCCCGATGCATCGAGAAGAAGGCCATAGAGTGGGAAAGGCAAGATAGATGCTTGATTTAGTTCTCGTCCTCCTAGCCTGCTCTTCCTCCTTTTTCTTCAGTGGCAATGGTTGAAACCACTACATCAGGATGAGACACCCACACGCCAGATCAAAGAGGGGATTAGATCTTGAGGCGAGCCTCACTTAATGAAAGAGAATCCTTTGTTTCAGAAGTAGCTGCTGAGCCAACTAGTAAATCTCTTAAGCGTTTGCCTCTAATACCCTTTACACCATGAAATTCTACTTAGTGGAATTAGCCTATTTTTTTTTCCATTAATTAGTCCTTCGAAATTAAAAAATATGATGAATAGTCCTATTTGAGTTCCATTAATCAGCCCTTCGGTGAAATTATAAGGGAGGGAATTTTTTATGGAACTTTTTCTAGGATAGTCATCTTTAAAAGACTTAAAAGATAAAAAGAGATTTGCATCTAATAGGATTTCCTCATTATAATCATAAAAATGCTTGAGAGATTAGTCCTTCGATCTGCACCATTTCGCTTCGAGCTATCCTATCATCATTTATTAGATTATTTCAAGAAGAGTGAGAGCAGCCATAAGTTCAAGATCAAATTCAATCTTTCTGAATTCAATTCATGAAATTCCTTATGGTGAAGCGGGAGAGCGGCTTCCCGCTGGTCTAGGGTTAGCTGTATCTAGCGCCATTTCTTTTTTATTCTCGCCCGATCTCTTCTCGACCTGAAAGAAGAAAAACGATGGACGGATTCCCTACTTCATTCTTCACTCCTCTTCCAAAAACTTCGCCTTTAACAATAGATCTAATTGCCACTTAGGTGGGTGTAGGGTTGGTACCCTCCGAATAGAAGGCTTCTGCTCGCATGGGAATCTTGAATCATTGATGATTATGATCTTTATCTTAAAACTGAAGAAAGAATATCCTTAGTTACTAAGGCTTATTTTTAGGTGAGCTCAAACTCCAAGCTCGAACCATTGTCTTGCATAGGTCAAAGATGAAAGATCTCACTCTTACTTATGCACTTCCGCAAAAGGTGAGGAGTTTTCTTACTCATAGAAATGATCCTGAAAATCTCTAATGACTAAGGAGGCAAGATCGAAAAGAAGAGAATTACCTTTGAATAGGTGCGGAACTACTTTACCTAGTTGACATGGGTTCGTACTGAGTCCAGTAAAAAGAGTTTGAGTCTAGCAAGGCTTCATAAGAAGTTGAATCCGTGGGCTCCAGACGAGTGCATTCCTCAATGGATCTCACACCTTCTTCTTTAATCCCAAGGTTAGGAATCTTTTTTCTATGTCGAAATGAAGTAGGCTAAGCCTAATCGCCAAAAGAGAGTGGTCATCAACTCCTTATGGAGCCTCGCCTTTCTCCAATTTCAGTAGGAGCATCCAATGAAGTAGTAGAGGTCTTGGGGAAGTAGCTTTGATTCTTGCATCCCTTTCTTCATGTGTTCTCAATTCTAGGTCTCATACTCCACTAGTCTATTCACTATTCAAATAGTACTCGTGAATTCAACTACTCTGCAAATTCTTTGCTCCTCTTTCTCTTTCAAAACAGACCAACTACTAGGTTTTGCTTCGTTGGCAGCGGTATTCTCTCTTGCTTGGGATCAACATGGAATCCACCGGTGTAGTTCTTTTAATTTGGAAGCTCGACATCTGATTTAGTAGAAAAGGGTATTGTTCAAATAACTAATTCATGAAAAACTCTTTCTGTAGGCCCGAAGGCTAGAAAAGATGACCCTCATTCATTCTCCTAGAGTAGGTTAGGCAAACTACAATCAAAGCTCCAATCAAACTCCAAACTATAAAAAAAAAAAAAAGCTTGTAGTTTTATCTAGTTTATTTATTTTATTGTTCTATTTTTGTTTATTGGTTGGTTATTTGTTTGGAGAGGGAGAGCCGGCGATCAAGTATCCTAAGATTAAGTATGAGATCCCCGCCCTTGTTCATTGATTACCTAGGCTTCCTATTTCTTTATGGATGTTCATTAATCTTTCTCTGGTTGACTACCTTTAGTACTAATGTAGGGATTCTTCACATTTTTGATATGAAAATGGCTCTATCATGAGGTTCTATTTGAATCGATATAATCTCGAGTCATCGGTAACTTCAAGAGAAAGACTTCCAGGGTCAGCTACACTGGATCCAAATTGACCCTTAAGCCCATGACAGAGGATTTTTACTTGAAAGAAGAATGAAATCATGCTTTTTTCTTTGAGCATGAGGCTCATTTAGTCTTGTGTTGACAAAGATCAGGATCCTTGATCTCTTTAGCTTTTTCATCTTATTGGCCACGCTATCCCTCATCCCTTAGTGCATCCATGAAGTCAGAAATTTAGTATTTAGAACCTCCTAAATCAAAGCCTTACTAGAATACAACCTTACGTCATAGGGGGAGGAGATTTTCATCTCTTTTTTTCCTTTTAGCTCTAGAAGCATCCCTGTGACTTAAGAAACCTACACAGTGCTTCGTCATAGGCCCCAAGTGTGGCTGCTCTTTGAAGTTCCTTGTAGGACAAGTAATGAGCCAATAAATAGGGGTCAGAAGGAGTGGCCGCATAAGTCGTTCTTATCCATAACCCAACGACTAGGAAATATGGTCCAAAAAATCCTTGAATGGAAGCATTCCAAACTGACTAATGAAAGAGGAAAGTAGACACTGACATACTTGATAGACTCCTACAGAGCTGTTTAAAGAATATTGAACTTTTCTTCCTTTTCTTTTAGTAGGTTCTGGCACTTGACCTAAGATTAAAGGTTCACGCTCGAGCTAAAGAGGTTTGATGTAGACCAACCCATGGGCTTTTTCCGTCTCTGTTAAAGAGGAAGAAATCAGAGACTGGGGGGAAGTAGAGGGCACACATATCGCCACTAAAAGAAAGGCATTTATCTGAATTTATTTACAAGGAAGAAGACAAGTCAGAAAGATCAAGCCTAGTTTTCTTTGTTTCGTACTCCCTTTTACATTTGGGTATGAAAAGACAAGGAAAACTTGAAGATGCAGGTTGGTAAGCCACTCGACTCAGGGTTGGGGAACAAGAAGGGATTGACTTTGAATGTCCCATTTGTGAGAATTTGACTTTCCAACTCCAAACAAAGGGAAGACAAGACTGAAAAGGAGGTTTAAAGAATTTGTGGAGCGACTTTCAAACATAGAAAAGACTTGAGGTTCAAAAGAGCAGATCATTCGTGCTCGTTCCCAATCTAAAAAGAAAGAGTGATAGGAATTCTCCCTTCTTCGTTCCGAATCCATCTTGTAAAGAAAAAGAAGAGATCAATTGCTTAGTAAGTAAGAAGAAAAGCTAGTTATGCAACCAACTAGTTCATCTATAACAACAAATTCAATGGGTGTGCCTCTCGTTCCACTCCAGTGAAATCCTTTCCCTTCGCGCCTCAAGATATGGAGTGCTTCCCCTACGCTCTTGACATGATTGAAGAGCGGCCTTATCCCCTGCCCTGATCGCGAGATGTGTATCTAGCATCCTAACCCATTTTCTGTCTTTGATCTATAGGTAAAGACATAGAAGAAAGCATTTAGAAAGGATCCAGATGGTAAAAAGTTCATCTTCAATCGTCTGAAATCCATATTCACCTTGGATCCATTAATTGAGACATAAGGCTCAATGTAATATGAGTTGAGATGACAAAGAGATTTGATAGACTTTTCTTATCTAACGATAATAGTCGTTTTTTGACTGATTTTTCATTCTTTCTTGCTGCCACCTATAGCCAAAAGTGACTAAATGTGCTCTTTCATAAAAGAAAAGGAAGGAAGAAGAAAGTTAATGAACAAGGCTTCGTAGGAGTTGAAGTCCTTCGCAATGGAAATGCAAAGGAAAGATCAAATTTAACAGAATAAAAGAGAGAAGAACAACTTCCTCTCCGTAAAGATATGATAACCTGATCATTGTCTGATTCATTTTAGAATGAATTCATGAAAGATCAAAGAGAAATTCACTCAATTTTGATACATAGAAGAAAGAAAAGATTCAATATTGAGAAATCTCATAAGTGAATGAATCTATATTCTCATCTTTGATTAGATTGATGATTGAGATAGTGGTAATCTATCTTGAATTTCGACATCAGAAAAGACAGACTTTTAGTGACTGTATCAACTATTAAGACCATCAAATGTGCCTGCTCAACATGTAAATGATTTTTAGTGACCGTATCAACTATTAAGAACGAGACTCAATAGAGTGTGAGAGGAAGGGTGTAGTAGGGATTGACTCTGAAATTCAAAACTCTCAAGAGAAGATAGGCTTTCTAACTTTTCTAGAAGGATGGTTCTAAAGACAAAAAGAACTTTCTAAACTATTGAAAGACAAAGGTGCGTAGCAGGCTGAATGAATATGATTAGGGACTGAATAGTTATGCAAGTAAGGAGTTAACCGTCCCTGCACTCTCTTACTCTTCTTTCCCATATGCTTGAAAATGCCAACTGAATGTAAGTTGATAAGAAAGCCATTCTTCTTTCATTTCTAAGAATCAGAGATTGTCATCAAAGTTAGAAAGAGAAAGCCTATCTTCATATCTTCTTATTACTTGAGCAGGTTTTAAAGGCTTGTGAAATTCAACAAAAGGAGCAAAGAATTTGCAAAATCAACTTCAGTATTTGAGTTTTATATAGTATCGAAAATGAACATAGTAGTCAGTTCTACTCCTTTTACGCCTTCGGTGCCTTCGACGGGACTCATCAAGAGGACCTTCTTTAGGGTATATAGCTTATAAGCTGTCTCTGATTCTTATTTGGCGAATCACTTGCTTTGGCTAAGAATAGATTCTTTAGGCTAATAATTATGAATAATTAAGGGAGCTCGGTACTTCTTCCTTGAGTTAGCTCAGAGATTGGTCTGGCCGATTTCCAGCTTCTAACTCTCCCTTATTAATGGGGTCGGGGGAGGTAGGCGACCTAAGGCCGATACCGCATAATGGGAAAGGTCGAGAGGTACACTAATCCCATTTCTCTTCCTCTAACTCCATAGAGGGGTTGGGGAAAAGGTTCCATATTCTTCCTCTTAGTCTGACTTTTGGCTGACTTCTGACGCTCGAGAGCGAGATCTAGGAATGGGGATCGGTATCAACTTTCCCTTGGCGTAAGGATCAAAGAATATTGAGAAGCGCATTCCCTCTACTAAGAATGAAAGAGATAGAGCCACCTCTTAATCCATAGATTAGGATTTTGAAGTTCATTATTAGGTGCCTTTTCCTTCGGTTTGGCAAAAGCTTCTAATTTGATTTCCGAGTGATTGAATTCCTCCACCCACGGTTGGGTCCTAATGTCTAACCCAAAGCGGTTGTTAGGCTTTGACATCATCCTTCTGCTTCCCTGGATTTGTACTCTTTTACGACCTACGTAAACTTCCATTTCTCATTCAAAGAGGTAAGAGGCAAAGACGCTGCTCGACGAGAAGAGGAAGCCAACCCCATCACCAACTAAGAAGAATCCAACCCCGCCTCTTTCATCCGTCCCCGTGGAAGCATATGAAGTGAAGTATATTTTGTTGAAGTATCCTACCCGCTTTCTCTTTGATCTGGGCACGAAGATCAAAAGTGAGATTGGAACCTTCTCTTTTATATAATTCATAAAGAAATCAAGAATACCACTTAGTATAGAAGCAACGTCAAAGAAGGTCAAGTGTCCAGGGCATTAATGGAAGAAATCAGTTCTTCGGACGAGTAAGAGGCAGAGTGGAAGTGGGGAAAGGTAGCTCGGAAGCTAGGGTGAGGTACCTTCAAGCGAGTTTTAGCCGCTTTGTTTATGAGGCGAGGGTCAAAGGATTTGAGAAGAGTTGAGAAGAATCTGTGGAATCCAGTTCAGAGGTCTGACTTGGCCTTGCCTCCCGTAGTAGAACTCCGCAATCGATTTGCACTCCCTCCTTTGGAGTCTTATTCCGTGCCGGTTCGAGGTAGCTTAATTAAAGAGTCTGAACTCTCCTTTTAGTCGAGACCTGTGGACTCATTGATAAGGAAGGAAGACATGTGTTAAGCAAAAAGTCAATGAACAAGGCTCGACTGAAAGACGAGTACAATGAAAAAATTGGAGTTGAGGTTCCGAAGGGGCGAAGCGAATTTCTTATTCTTAGAAGGAGTGCATTATGAAATAATTCGACTCAAAATAAAAGGATACAAAGGTTAGGATTTGAAAGCAAAAGTCCTTATTCCTTATTCCACTAACCCGGTTTTAATATGGATTTCTTTCGTTGCACTCTTTTTTTTTTTTGAAAAATAAGGAAGATGTTTCACTCTCAAATTCTTCTTAAATTCTTTGATCCTTTATGTTTGGAGTCGAGTTATTTCAAATAATAAAGGGCTCCTTCTAAGTGGCAGAATAAGGAATTTGCTTTCAAATTATTTGAACCGCTCCGTGGGCTGTGAGTTATTTGATAACCTATGGACGAACCCTTAGTTTAATCCATATGAACCTAAAAGGATCAAAGAATTTGAGAAGGAGTAAAAAATTTGCGAAAGGAGAGCGAGGATCAAATAATTTCAGACTGTAAGGAGAGGAGTTAAGAAGAATTTGAGTAATAGGTGCAAAGCAGCTCGACTAAGAAGGCACAAAGAATTTGTGAAAGAGAGAGAAGAAACATTCAATTTTCTTAAATAACGATAAAAGATCTTTTTTGACTACAAAATTTTCTTCTTTCTATATTATTATATGAGTCAACTATCCTCATGGAGCAAGAAGTGACTAAATTAGCATTTTCGCTAGAACTGAAGGTTATGTAATAGCTTAACCTATAACTTCAAGAGTAAGGGGGGAAGCGAGATTCAATCCTAGATTGGCTTTTGTTTAACGACAAGAAATCAGTCTGTAGAGCGCAAATTGACTTTTACGTCCTTCTATGGCTCCTACGAGAATCAAAAGTAAACATAAAAAAATTGAATGATTATGCCGCTCCCTCCTTTACCGCTTTGTGGGCCTCAACCTTGACAAGACTTTGCTCTACCATTAAGCTATTTTCGCCCGCTACCGTAGTGGCGAAGCACTACCAAGCAATTCACGTATCACTAAGAGAAGGATGACTAATCCTTTTCCTTAGGACCACACTCTTAATTACGAGCACGAGTAGGTAGGCAGCTAGGGGGGATGAGCGGTTAAGGTGGGAAGGAAGGGTTCCCCCTTTTTTTTTGCTTCGCGTCAAATGGGATTGAGTAGATGAGTTGTGTGCTCTTCATCACAATCACTAAAGGGACTGGGCTAACTTTGAAATCAATCTCCGACCCTTCAGTCCCTCTATTGGTGCGAGTTGAAAAGTCTTGGTCTCGAGTTGAGCTGGGGTGTTTTTCGTTCGAGTAAGGGGAATGAGTGCACCGCAAGACCAGAAATACATCTCCTTTGCCTCATAGCGATATCATCCTGAGTTGAAGTTCAATCACTTTCTAAGACGACAGAGATTATTCATACATAATCCAAGCAGCAGCTCCACAAGTCCGCTCGGAACCCGTCGATTTCTAAGCCATTCCTTCTCCCTTTCTCGCTTTTATTAAGGGTGAACTCCTCTACCTGCACGACTGAACTCCCTCTTTCAAATAAATTTATGAACCTAAGATGATGAAACACGAACTGCCTGGACCACTTCCCTTGATGACCAATCACATGCAAGAGGGCGATACAGATAGAGGCTTTTCCTGACTTCAGTAGCGAAGCTGTAGTAAAATAAAGCTCCATATGACTTGAGGCTACGTGGGTTCATTGACGAATTACATAAATAATCATTAATTTGTCTACGATCTCAGATCTTAAAGATTAGATATATTGCAATTGAAAGCAAGACCATATCTTTCAAATAAGACACAGAAGATCACTTTTCTCCTTCTCCCTAGGCTTCCTCTTCCAAACCTACTTAAAACTGCCCCGCCAAGAAAATCAGGGTCAAGAGGACCTATTAAAAGGTGAATTTTCAGTTGCTTTTCACTAATTCTTTGCTCCCAGCGGAGAGGTCCAAATGAGTTTCCATATTAGCTTTCATTCCGCTCAAATAACGAGACCATGCTTCTAACCTCCAGAACATCTTTGATCCACAGATGAATATGGAAGAGGACTCGATGGAAAGGAGAGACTAATTAAGCTACGTAGAATAAAAAACAAAGGTCCAGGTGACTAGTTTTTTAATGGAATGATCGAAGCGACTCAAATCCTTTTAGCCTCTTTGATCCACTAAGTCAAAGATGGAGCATAAGGCTCTGTAGGAGAAAAGAATTTACGATTGAAAGGTGTGAAGCAGCTCGACTAAGAAGGAGAGATGCAAAGAATATGTGGAATCCTTATCCTTTTAATTTGAAGGCTTAAAGAATTTGGGAATTCCACTAAAAAGAGTATGAGAGGCTGAAAGAATTTGAGGCGTCTAAGACTCCAGCAATTCAGAAGAGGGTCCGTAGGAGTTGAGCTTTCAATAAAGAAAATAATAGGTCCATAGGTTATAAAATAACTCGACTGTAAGGAGAGGGGCGAAGCGAAATCTTAGAAGGAGTGCATTGTGAAATAGCTCGACTTAAAATAGAGGAGAGGGGCGAAGCGAATTCCTTATACTTAGAAGAAGTGCATTATGAAATAACTTGACACAAAATAAAAGGCTCCGTTAGGAGTTGAAAGCGAAGTCTTTATCCTTTATTTTGTGAATGAGTGCATTATGAAATAACTCAACTCCAAATGATGAGAGGCTTCGTTAGGAGTTCAAAGCGAAAGTCCTTATTCCTTATTCTTAGAAGGAACCCTTATATTTGGAAATAACTTGACTTAAAATGATGAGAGGTTAGGACTTGAAAGCGAAGTCTTTATCCCTTGTTCTGTGAAAGAGCCCTTTTTTGAAATAACTTGACTTAAAATGACGAGAGGGTCAAAGCCCTTAATTAAAAATAAGGAATTATCCCTTATTATTCTTAGAAGGAGCCCTTATATTTAGAAATATCTTGACTCAAAATGAAAGGATACAAAGGTTAGGACCTAAAAGCGAAAGTCCTTATTCCTTATTATTAAAACGAGTGAAACTCATGAAATTCCACTTACCCGGTTTGATTATGGATTTCTCAAATTGTTTGATAAGGAATTCACTTCGCCCCTCTAAGTGGCAGAATAAAGAATTCACTTTCAAATTCTGAGATAATTCTTTGATCCTTATCAATTGAGTTATTTCATAACCTACAGATGAACCCTTGATTTAATCCATATTCATCTGAAAGGTGCGAAGTAGCTCGACTAAGAAGGATAAAAGAAAGCTCCAGATGAGTTAAGAAGCTCAATGAATAAAGAGAGGTTTAAGGCTCATTAAACTCGAGTGAGGTTAGGAAGTAAAAGGTCCGAAGTAGCTTAATTAAAGAGGACTGTCTAGGCCCCTCAAATTCTTTGAGCCTTGTTCATTTCAAATACTTTGAGCCTTTGCTTTTGGTTCATATTCCATTTCATGTCTTCTTCGGAGGTCTCAATTGAATGAATGAATAAAGGCTAAAAAAGAAGCAAAAACCTAATAAACCCACTAAATTCAAGGTTTGAATTGAAAGCCACGTAGCGAATAAAAAGGTAAAAGTTTTCAGACTAATCTGAAGGAGGGGCGGAAGTAGCTCGACCATAGGAAGAGGTAGTGGGATAATCAAGAAGAAAGCTCCTTCATAGTATCCGCTGAAACTAGAAAATCAATGAGGCCTCCGCTCAAATTCTTTGAGCCTACATATTCCCACTTAGCGGTCAAACCCCTTTGATCCACTAAAGAATAGATGGAACTCAAACTTCTATCCAACTATCCACTTTAGGTTCAAGAAATTAAATGAAATAAATAAGTCCAAGGCTCCATAGGAGTTGAGAAGAATGATCGAAGGAGTTCTATAGGGGAAAGGGTAATGTTTTCATAGATTCAAAGGAGAGGCTTTGCGAGACGCATGAAATGAGAGGGATCATCTTTCTGTCAGTCTTCTTTCTCATTCTTTTTGTTGTTTCATGAGAGTAGTCAAAGCATGATCATTTAGACATCTTTCTGTCAGTCTTCTGTCTTTCTCTTTCTCGCTTCGTCTTTCACTTCTCTTTATCTTTCATTCTCTCTTTCTTTGTCTGCTCTTCCCATCCTACGACATCAAAATAGAATATGATCCTTCCACTACCTTGTTCGTTGATGTCTTTGATTTCAACTTTCATGAGGGCTTATAGTTTAATCGGTTGAAACGTACTACTCATAATGGTGATATTATAGGTTCGAGGCCTACTAAGCCTACTACTCCTTATTTGAACCCTATTTGTGACGCTTCTTCTCCACCACCCTGTAGATCTTAATGAGGCGATGTGGAACCACACAGGCTTCCCTTTGGGCATGCCTCATATGGTTACCACTCACCTATGCTCTTGCAGCATGCCCCAACAAGACTATCATAATAATATGCGAAGCACCTGAGTGCCTCGACAAAAGAGGAATTTGAGATAGGGAAGGCGTGGTAGAGACTGAGAGAGAAAGTTGATGCAAAGGTTTAGATCTTCTCTTTTTATGAGACAAGCCATGAATATCGAGATAAGAGCATTGTGCTTGAAGACTCTACCGTATTTCGACTCCGAGGCCTGAAATTGTCTTTTCTCCTCTTTCACCAGTGAGTGGTGAGTTTCCTTTTTCTTTAGGTACCTCTTGGATTTTGAGTTTGTTCCAATAGCTGCCACACGTGAGATCTTGATTGTCTTCCTCATAGTTTTCTTTTTCGCTGGGAGAAGGAAAGTTTAGTAGCTTTTCCTTCCAAGACTGGAGAAGGTCAAACTCTGGGCGGGTTTTCGGGTTTCGCCTACGCTACAGTTTCAGAAGATTAAACCTTTTTTGTTCAACTGAAGTCAAAGAGTTCCAAAGTAGGAGCTTATTCAATATTCAATATTCAATATTGGGACTGCCTCATTTATGTATCTAAGCCTCTTTTAAAGATGCGCCTACGATATTAGAAAAAAAAAGTGGGAGGAAGCAAGCAATGAAAAGCTAGGGTAGAGCCTCGAAGCCGACCCAAGCAAAGATTGGCGCTCGATGAAGAGCTACCCACAAAAGGGAAAGCAGTAAAGATGGCAGACTCGTAATCAGGCACATCGTGAGGCTGACTATACAACAGACCAAGAGGTTACAATTCCAGTTTTCCTTTTTCAATTTCTGAGAGTGAATGTAGGAAGTTCAGACGGTGGATCAGGTGTAAGATGAAAGGAAAGATGTCTTGGGGGGATCGACAATAGCGTAGCATTGTGGCCATTACAATTCAAGCTATGTATGGCTGGCGCACAACCTATTGACCTTTTAGCCAAAAAAGAAAAGGCTAACATTAGCGTCTCGTATATTCTCTACTTGACTATTCAAGAAGAAGAAATAAAAAAAGAATGAAGTTTCTCATTTTAGTGGAATTCTCAAATTCTTTGAGCCTACATATTCCCACTTAGCAGTCAGACCTCTTTTGTTGAAAAAGATGGAGCTCAATTCAACTCCTTTGGAGCCTCCAGACGGGTTTGCATCCTCATCCTCTAGTAAGTATTGGTATAGAGATTAAGGCTAGAGAGACTATCTTGTCTTAATCAAAATCGAAAAGATAAGGTTAGACTGGGATTGAGGCTGAAACCTCAACAGACCAAGAGCAGAAATAGCAATTGTCCTTGTTTTTCTATCGATTTTGGTTAAGAGCCCTAACTTTTTTAGATGATTTATCCAAGCTTACATCCAGACTTTTTCATATTTTTTAGGATCTATTTCTTTTTGCAAATTCTTTACTCCTCCTTCTACGTGGTTTAGAGGACTCTCAGAAACTACTATTGAAAATGGAAGTCAGGTACGTAAAGGAAGTGAGAAGTTCAAGGAAAAGTTTGAGTACTTTTCAAGTCATAAGAGGATATAAGAAGAAGGAGAAAAAAAGAAAGTCGTCAGTCCTCCGGACTTCTACTACGTCCAAGGTTAAGAAACTTTAAGGAAGGATCAATGGAATATGATTGATGCTTTTTTTCATATTTTCAAACCTTTATCCTTTATCAACTCAAATTCTTTAAGCCTACTTTCCTCTTCAAACCTACTAAAAAGATTCAAGCTTATTTTCCGTTTTCTTCATCTTTAATTATAAGGAGAAAAGAATTTGCAAATGAGTCAGAAATCCATATGAACCTGTCTAGAAGTTATGAAATAACTCGACTGTAAAGAGAGGGGCGAAACGAATTCCTTATTCTTAGAAGGAGTGCATTATGAAATAACTTTGACTCAAAATAAAAGGTTCAAAGAATTTGAAAGTGAATTCCTTATTTTGCCAATGTGAAAGAGTGCATTATGAAGTAACTTGGTTCAGAATAAAAGGCTCCCTTCCTTATCCCTTATTCTGTGAATGAGCCATTTTATTTAGAAATAACCCAACTCAAAATAAAAGGATACAAGGGTTAGGACTTGAAAGTTAAGTCCTTATCCCTTATTCATAAAAGGATCCCTTTAAATTAGAAATAACTTGACTCAAACTGAAAGGATCAAAGAATTTGAGAAGAATTTGAAAGCGAATTCCTTCCTTATTCTTTAAATTCAAAGGAGTGCAACAAAGGAAATGGAATATGAACCTTTGGACGAGTCAGAAACCCATATTCATCTGAAAGGATCAAAGAATTTGAGAAGAATTTAAAAGTGAGTTCCTTCCTTTTTCCAATTAGGAGCGCATTAATGAAACAACTCGACTCAAAACGAAAGTTGAAGCTCAATGTAATATTAGAATCCTTATCAAAGAATTCTCAAATTCCTTTTGAATTCCACACTAAAAGGTTTGAGAAGCAACTTCACAGGTGCGAAGCAGCTCGACTAAGAAGGACATGCGGAGTTGGAGAAGAAACATCCGATTTGAAACTCAAATTCTTTGAGCGTTGGACTTGTTTAACTCGTTCAAGGTTGCAAGTAGAGGTTCGACCTCAGGACAGAAAAGGAAGGCTGAGCAACAGCCTATTTCAATGCCACAGCAGAACTTCAGATCAGGTGGTGAGTTTCACCGTTTCCAGCAGAAACCTTTTGAGGCAGGGGAAGCTGCCAGAGGGAAACCGTTGTGTACCACTTGCGGGAAGCACCATCTGGGCCGTTGTTTATTTGGGACTAGGATTTGCTTCAAGTGTACGCAAGAGGGGCATACAGCTGAGAGATGCCCGATGAGACTTACCGGGAATGCACAAAATCAGGGAGTAGGTGCTCCACATCAGGGTAAAGTCTTTGCTACCAATAAGACTGAGGCTGAGAGAGCAGGCACGACGGTGATAGGTACACTTCCAGTGTTGGGGCATTATGCCTTAATTTTGTTTGATTCGGGCTTGTCACATTCCTTTATCTTTTCTGCATTTGTGTTGCATGCCCGCTTAGAGGTAGAGCCCCTACACCATGTTTTATCAGTATCTACTTCTTCTGGGGAGTGTATGTCATCGAAAGAAAAGGTGAAAGCATGCAGATTGAGATAGCAGGTCATGTGATTGAAGTAACGTTGTTAGTCCTTGACATGCTCGACTTTAATGTAATTCTGGGTATGGATTAACTAGCTACTAGATTGTTCTCGTAAGGAGGTAGTGTTTAACCCTCCCTCGATGGCCAGTTTTAAATTTAAGGGAGAAGGATCAAGGTCGTTACCTAAGGTAATCTCAGTCGTGAGAGCCAGCAAACTGCTTAGTCAAGGTACTTGGAGTATCTTAGCGAGCGTGGTGGATACTAGAAAGGTTGAGGTATCCCTGTCATCAGAACCAGTGGTGAGGGACTATCCGGATGTCTTTCCTGAAGAACTTCCAGGGTTACCTCCTCACAGGGAGATTGAGTTTTCCATAGAGCTAGAGCCGGGTACGGTTCCTATATCCAGAGCTTCATACAGAATGGCCCCAGCAGAATTGAAAGAGCTGAAAGTGCAGTTACAGGAGTTGCTTGATAAAGGCTTCATTCGACCGAGTGTGTCACCTTGGGGTGCACCAGTTTTATTTGTTAAGAAGAAGGATGGATCGATGTGCCTATGTATTGACTATAGGGAGTTGAATAAAGTAACCGTTAAGAACAGATATCCCTTGCCTAGGATCGACGATCTGTTTGACCAGTTACAGGGAGCTACAGTGTTCTCTAAGATCGACCTTCAGTCGGGATATCATCAGTTGAGGATTAAGGATAGGGATGTACCGAAGACAGCCTTCCATTCCAGATATGGATACTAAGAGTTTATTGTGATGTCTTTTGGTTTGACGAATGCTCCGGCATTGTTTATGGATTTGATGAACAGAGTGTTTAGGGAGTTCCTAGACACTTTTGTGATCGTGTTTACTGATGATATTTTGATATATTCCAAGACAGAGGCCGAGCATGAGGAGCATTTACATATGGTTCTACAAACCCTTCGAGACAATAAATTGTATGCAAAGTTCTCGAAATGTGAGTTTTGGTTGAAGCAGGTATCCTTTCTAGGCCATGTGGTTTCTAAGGCTAGAGTTTCTGTGAATCCAGCTAAGATAGAGGCAGTCACCAGTTGGCCCCGACCTTCCACGGTTAGTGAGGTTCGTAGCTTTCTGGGTTTAGCCGGTTATTATCGACGGTTTGTGGAGAACTTTTCCCGTATAGCTGCTCCTCTTACTCAGTTGACCAGGAAGGGAGCTCCTTTTGTTCGGAGCAAGGCATGTGAGGACAGTTTCCAGAACCTTAAACAGAAGCTAGTTACTGCACCGGTTCTTACTGTACCTGATGGTTCAGGGAGTTTTTTGATTTACAGTGATGCTTCTAAGAAGGGTTTGGGTTGTGTATTGATGCAGCAAGGTAAGGTAATCGCTTATGCTTCTCGGCAGTTAAAGAGTCATGAGCAGAATTACCCTACACATGATTTAGAGTTGGCAGCAGTAGTTTTTGCACTGAAGATATGGAGGCACTACTTGTATGGTGAAAAGATACAGATCTTCAGGATCATAAGAGCTTGAAATATTTCTTTACTCAGAAGGAATTGAATATGAGACAGCGAAGATGGCTTGAGTTAGTGAAGGATTACGATTGTGAGATATTATATTATCATGGCAAGGCGAATGTGGTAGCTGATACTCTTAGTAGAAAGGTATCACATTCAGCAGCACTTATTACCCGACAAGCCCCATTGCATCGAGATTTTGAGAGGGTTGAGATTACAGTGTCAGTAGGGGCAGTCACCATGCAGTTAGCCCAGTTAACAGTACAGCCGACTTTGAGGCAGAAGATCATTGATGCTCAGAGTCACGATCCTTATTTGGCTGAGAAGCGTGGCCTAGCATAGGCGGGGCAAGTTGTTGAGTTCTCCATATCCTCTGATGGTGGACTTTTGTTTGAGAGGTGCCTCTGTGTGCCATCAGATAGTGCGGTTAAAACAGAATTATTATCTGAGACTCACAGTTCCCCATTTTCCATGCACCCAGGTAGTACGAAGATGTATCAGGACCTGAAGCGAGTTTATTGATGGCATAATATAAAGAGAGAGGTGGCAAAATTTGTTAGTAAATGCTTAGTGTGTCAGCAGGTTAAGGTACCAAGGCAGAAACCAGCGGGTTTATTACAACCCTTGAGCGTATCGGAATGGAAGTGGGAAAACGTGTCCATGGATTTCATTATGGGACTACCTAGAACTCTGAGGGGTTTTATAGTGATTTAGGTTGTGGTTGACAGGCTTACCAAATCAGCACACTTCATTCCAGGTAATTTAACCTATACTGCTAGTAAGTGGGCACAGTTGTACATGTCTGAGATAGTGAGACTTCATGGAGTGCCAGTGTCGATTGTTTCTGATAGAGATGCCCGGTTCACTTCCAAATTTTGGAAGGGTTTGCAGGCTGCTACGGGCACGAAGTTAGACTTTAGTATGGCTTTCCACCCACAGACTGATGGTCAGACTGAGTGTCTGAACTAAATTCTAAAGGATATGTTGCGAGCTTGTGCATTAGAGTTTCCAGGTAGTTGGGACTCCCACTTGCATTTGATGGAATTCGCTTATAATAACAGTTTCCAGGGTACCATTGGCATGGCACCATTTGAGGCCTTGTACGGCAAATGTTGTAGATCCCCTGTGTGCTGGGGTGAGATGGGTGAGCAGAGATTGATGGGTCCTGAGTTAGTTCAGTCTACTAACGAAGCTATACAAAAAATTAGATCACGTATGCATACCGCACAGAGTAGGCAGAAGAGTTATGCTGATGTGAAACGGAAGGATCTTGAGTTTGATGTGGGGGACAAAGTGTTCTTGAAAGTAGCACCCATGAAAGGTGTCTTACGATTTGAAAGGAGAGGAAAGCTAAGTCCTCGTTTTGTTGGGCCGTTTGAGATTCTAGAGCGGATTGGCCCTGTAGTGTATCACTTGGCGTTGCCACCATCACTCTCGACAGTTCATGATGTGTTCCATGTTTCTATGTTGAGGAAGTATGTGCCAGATCCATCTCATGTAGTGGATTACGAACCACTAGAGATTGATGAAAACTTGAGCTATACAGAACAACCTGTTGAGAAGTTTTGGCTAGGGAGGTGAAGATGTTGAGGAATAGAGAGATTCCTTTGGTTAAGGTCCTATGGCGGAATCACAGGATTGAAAAAACTACATGGGAGAGAGAAGATGACATGAGAGCTCGTTATCCTGAATTGTTCGAGGAATAAAACTTTTGAGGACGAAAGTTCCTTAAGGAGGGAAGAATGTAACGCCCCAAAATTTCGAGGTAAATTTTATCTTATGTTAATTTTTGGGATTTAAAATTCTTTCGGTCTCAATTTTTAGTTGGTTTAGATGAGGAAAGAAAAAAAAAAAGAAATTGAAGAGTATGATTTTTTTTATATATATAATATAGTATAAAACAATATAATATAAATTATATTATTATTATTAATTATATTATTATTAATATTATTATTAATATTATTATTTAATTTAAATATATATATATATATATATATATATATATATATAATATTTTTAAAATTTAAAAACCCTAAACCCCCCCTCGTCCCCCCCCTCCTCCCGTGATTTTTCTCCTTTTTCTTCATCTTCTTCCTTCTTCCTTCTTCTTCTTCTTCTTCTTCTCTCCAGCTGCTTCATCCGACGAACACAGCCACCATCCGCACGTTTTCGTCTTCCGCCCTATTTTCGCATCCGTACGTTTTCGTCTTCCCCCCCATTTTCGATCCTCCTCTCTGTCTCGCGAAGCTGACCGTCTCCACCTTATGCAAAAAGAAAAAAAAATGAACGCCGCCCACTGTTGTGTGTTCCGATCAGCGTTGCGTCACAGTGGTCGCCGTTGTATGGCACTGTGAAGTCCGACGAAGCTTAGAAGAGCAAAACCGATCGCCGAACTTCTCCAAGCCGCGAAACGCCACTGCCGTCGAGCGTCCGGAGACCCGTTGGTCATGGTTGCCCCGGCTTCAAGCTGACTCGACCTGAGCCACCCTCTTTCATTCTAACCCGCAACTCAAGTCGCGAATCCAAGTCGTGCCCGCGCTGCAAGCCGAGCCGAGTCGAGGACTGAGTCGAGCTGAACCGCGAGCGGAGGACTGAGCCGAGCTGAGCTGCGAGCCGAGCCGAGCCGAAGACTGAGCTGAGCCGCGAGCCAAGAGTCAAGCTGAGCTGAGCCGAGCCGAGCCACCTTGGCCATTTTCTTTCCACTTTGGGTCACGGTGAGCCTTCGGTAAGAATCATTTAGTGAGTTTCCTAATGTTGCGATAACTGATTCGAGTTTAGATATTGGGTTAAGACATGGTCCTACCTGTCGTTCCTTGAAGGTATTAGGGAGTTGAGGCTCAAGTTCTCGGGTTCCACGGCAGGCTTAATTGGAGATAGCTCTCCTTTACTCGGGTAAGTCCACGGATGTTGCTTAGGACCATTTAAAAATGACTTTTACTAGTGTCATCGTTTAAACCCTTGTGATTTCGTTTAGGTGGATTCGTTGGGCGTGGACTCAATCAAGGGGCATAGCCAAGTTACAAGTAAGGGATTTCTTACTACTGGACCTCGGATTGAGGTTGGAAACGTAGTAACCCACATGGGGATTATACATTAGTAACGATATTGAGTGCATTGACGCATGTTTAACTAACACATATCACTTATATGCTCTTGACTGATTAAAGGTAACGTGACCGTTAATTGTAGCTTATGTGCTATCATATGTAATGAATTGTTTACGGATAGACACCGATGCCCGGATGTTCTGTGTATTGTAGTTATGTTGGTGGGCTACGTTGTGAACTGGTATAATATGTCGATGGACTATAAAGTCTTAAGGTTATGTAAGTGGAAGTCTGTTGTCGGGACATTGGTCATGGAGTTATGTCGTGGAAGGACTAAAAGTACGAGAACCTCTCGTGTACATTGAGTATACGCCGTTGAACTGGGCTATGAACTGATTATGACTGTCAGATATAATGTGGGCATTACGCATAGCGGTAGATTACTTGGGTATACACTAGAGTTTGAACTGAGTCGAAATATCGTCAGATAACTTTACAAAGTGAAGATTTGACTGATGGACTGGATTTAAATAAATGTCACAATGATGTGTGAATTGGATATGCATATAGCAACTGAGGAGATAGTTGTTTAAAACTATATTGTCTGACTGGCTAATCCTATGACTGAACTGTTAGTTGAACGTTATCGGGATGTGACTGTTGTAGATGGTTTTGTATAGGCTGTGGGGTAATGGTTAGCTTCATCTATGGGGTAGTGTACTTTACTGATATGTGTACCCTTCGAGATCACTTGACTGATATGTGCATCCTTCGGGATCACTAGACTGATATGTGTGTCCTTCGGGATCACTAGACTGATACGTGCATCCTTCGGGATCACGAGACTGATGTGTGCGTTCTACGAAACCACTAGACTGTTTATGTAGGGTACCCATGAATAGGAAGTTAACTGTTATTCCCTAACGGGCCCAGTAGTGGGTCCCTTACTGGGTATATCTTATACTCACCCTTTTTCCTCTTTAACTTTTTAGGTAAGGGTATAGCGAGAGGCAGACCGACGAGGGGCAAGAAGGATGTGTGAAGGCCATATGGACGCGTCTGGTTTTCTTTATGCTTCCGCTGATGTATTTTGTTACTCATTATTTTCATTGTCAGATCGAGTCATGCTTAGAATATTTGGTTTGTGGTTTTGTGTTTGATGATTTGAGCACTGTATTTTGGAACTCTCGTGAATGTGATTTAAAATAGAGCTCGAAACTACTTTTGTGATATTTTAAAACGTTTTTAATTAATCGTAACCGGTTTTTTATGAGCTTGTGTGTTTTATGATCGAGTTTTAGTACTACGTAGTGACCTCAGCTTAGTCCAGAAAGTTGGGTCGTTACACCTTAAGGTGTCAAAAGCTCTTGATTGGACCAAAGATAAGGTACATGACCTTAGAACAACCAATAAACATCAATTATGGTTGTATTGTACAAACAAAGACCAAAACAAAAACACCCAGAAAGCCATAAATTTCAGCTGACTATGGTAGATAACGAAGAAAAAGAGAAGAAAAAAGAAAAGGTAGAGAAAGAAGTGCAGCAATCAAAATTAAAAGTAGGAAGAAAAAATTAGAAGAAAAAAGAGTGAGAGAAAGCTGAAGGGCAATCAATAAAGGTAAAGATCCTGTATAACAATTCTCAGGTTAGATGATAAAATAATTAGTTAAAGGAATTGCATTCATTGTTATTTAAGCTATGACTTAAAAGTATGCAACCAAAGTCATAAACACTCCAGATTTCAAAATCCTTTCCCATCATAGGTACAAAAACTAATTATAGTTTTTCCCATCTGAATTAGCCTTAAAATAATTGGAATCAAATGACAGTAAGCGCTGCAGTTCAAGAATCAACATTCTCAAAATAAAAATGGAGAGGACTCTCCAGGTTCTGTGAAATTTACCCCTACCCATATTACCTCTTCTCCACAAAACAAGATACACTTTAATGGACAAGAATTACATTCACTTACAAACATTCTCAAGTCTCAAGCTCTCCGGTTGCAATCCAACTGTTAAGGAAAGATACCATTTGCCTCCGTGCATATAAACTGTAGGAGGATCCAATAAAACACCTCTTCTAGAATACCTGTTGGATTATGAGAAAAATGATATTAACATGTACCGAAGGATCTTTATTACTATCCTCTCTTTCGAGCATAACTATTATCCTTCATTAAATTTAAAAATAAAATTACAAGTCATAGGCTAAAAAAAGCATGAAAAGAAACTAAAAGCGAAGAGGCTTTCATGCAATAAGAATTACAAGGTACACAAGGTACTTGTTTTTCTTAAGCTAAAAGAACTAAATGACTAGTTACATCAACAATGTTGGAAAACCTACAAGCGACACCAAAGTTTTTTGCCCCGATTTCATAGATAGGAAGAAAATCAAATTAAAATACTGTTTGCTACTAATAATTTTGATTTTGGATCATATCAAGTGTAGTAAAAATACATAGCAAATAATTAACCAACAATCACAACAATAGCTCAAAACGCCACAAACCCAGGTGCATTAAAATATATATATATATATATATATATATATATATATATATATATATATATATATATATACGCTTCAAAGAAGCTATCTAGTTTTTTAAGATCATTGATTGATAGAAAATATTTCTACAAATACTAATAGAATTTAAACATTTCCAGTTCCATGGTTTCCATTATGGATGAATTATGTTTGGCAGCAAATCACTAATGGGTGTTAGGTCATATTATTTCTAGGTGGTAGAACCCAAGAAAATTTACGTTCAAAATGGATACTATTAGAGAAAATTCGATGGTAACCAATCTTATAAACCCTGATCTTAGAATAAATGTCCAAACGAAAATACTTTATGTTTGATTTCAATTTCTTTCTTCCATTATAGTTACCGATAAATTTCTTCTTCAAAAATTAAACTAAAGCAAACATTTTGAAACTCTTTGGAAAGAGCTAAACAACTATCATCCCATGAATGAAATGAACCAAGAAATTTACATTAGCAAAAGAATTCAGATCCCTCGAAAAACATTGGTTTCCTCTTGTAAAACCATTCACAACAAGGAAACATTAAATAAAATTAATTTAAGCTAAGTAGAATAATACTAGATTAGAATCAAGGTATCATGGGAGATTAACCATTACAAGAAACAAATTTCCAGATGAATATAGTGCAATTATAAACCAATCAGTAAAATATTAAATATTAAACTCAACCTCTACATCTTTTTTAATATCAGCCCATTTGATAGAAAAATATTAAATAACCAACCAATAAGCTAAAATATCAAACAATCTGACTAGTGAACTGTTATCAACAACCAACGACACAAAAGAAAAACCAATGTCATCATTCAGTCCTTTCATCAAACATGTTGTGGGCATTAAAAAATAGAGTAAACACAATAAACCATGGTTAAATAAAAGGTTGGTCTCGATATCAACTATTGACTGGTTAAATTCGAGAATAACAATGAGAAATGAAATTAAAAGAAAAAGAATGAAAAAGAGTGGGGTTGGGTAGGAAGACCGAAATACCTCCAAAGGAGAAAATAGAAGTTTCTGATGGTCTTGTTGAATGCTCCCAGCATCCATTGATGGGCAATTAGTAAAGTAAAAGACATTGACAATCGTAGCAAATGCAAACCCCACTTATAGTTGGTGCGTTTAATTAATTCAAGAGTTGAAAAGAAGCGTAGGGTTTAGTAGCGGTTGTGAGCTTGGGTGTGTCTGTGTTAAGTAACTATTTAAACAAAGGTTGAGGAACTAAGAGAGGTTGAGGTAAATCGAAAGAAAGAAGAGCGACCCAAAGTAAACTTACCTAATGGTGCTGGCAAGCATAACGACAATCGAAGAAAAAAACTAGTCCAAAGGAATATTCGACGACGACTGGTCATGAGCTGGGCACGAGGGATGACGATGGTGGTGACGGCGGAGGCTGTTCAAAGAATGGAGGGAAGAAAGTGAGATGAGATTGAAAAGAGAAGAAAGAAATTGAAAGTGAGGAAGAAATCGTGTGGCATGAGAAAGGGTAAAGTAAGAGAGAGAAATATTTAATTCTTTCTAAAAAAAATTATCATAGCTTTAATGTCGCTTTTCAAAAGGCAGATGTTTAATGTCGGTTTTAAACCGACATTAAAGCTCTCTCTTTAATGTCGGTTTAAAATCGACATTAAACATCCACTTTTTAAAACCCGACATTAAAGCTCCGTTTTCATTTTTTTCAACTGACATTAAAGGCTAGATTTCTTCTAGTGAGTATAAGGCCAATGACTTGGAATGTTAGTTATTGGGTCTTGTTATAAATAGAAGGGGTGTGAAAGTAGGCAATTCTTGTAGATCGTGCTCAAGCGGGAGGTTTCAAGTGTCTTGAGTTATCTTGTAGTGGTTATTTTACCTTTCAGTACGTTCCTTCTTCCTAATAATATCTCATTTCCCTTCTTGTCAAGGAAATTGTTATGATTTACATATAATAAATACAAAAGTAAGAGGGTATACATACCAAAATGTTATATAAATCATAGTCAACTTTTAAATATCAAAAGTAATGAACTTCTAGAGAATGTCACAAAAAAAATGAATATATGGATACAAACGGGTATTATAATAGAGGTATGGTATACAAATTAAGGGTTATATCAATTAAGTTTCTAAACTTTTATAAATAAATAAGTTTAGAGTAGTTGTTAAGCTTTTGTTTGAAAGCTCTTAATACATTATACACACGTGCATAAAATATATATATATATATATATATATATATATATATATATATATATATATATATATATATATATATATATATATATATATATATATATATATATATATATATATATGTAGGAATTAACATGATATTATAAAATGATGTGAATTAAGTAGATATTATCAAATTTTTAACAATACAAGATATTTTTAATCTCCTCATACTCCAATATTTTCCTATACTTATTTGAAAAGAATTACAAGCTATTTTTTACTCTGAAGAAAAATTAAGAGGAGTTTTATTTCAAAAAGTTGTAAATCACTAATCAATTATCTAAACGTTATTTAGGAGTTCGAAGTGATACAATTCTGAGAGCATCACTTGACTATAGCTCAATTCAGCCCATGCTAGCCATTTAGCCCATTATTTGGACGTGTTCATAGCAAAACATCGTAGATACGTTCCCACCTCATGATTAACAACTTCGGTTTGGGCATCCGTTTGGAGATGGTAAGTGGTGCTTCGTCTAAGCTAAGTACCCAACAAATGCAACAACTCTTCCCAAAACAGGCTTGTGAAAATGCAATCATGATCCGATACTTCAGGGGCATCCATTCAAACGAATAATCTCACATATAAAAACAGAAGCTACAACTTTTTTCACTAATTGGATGCTTCAAAAGAATGACATGTGCATACTTGGAAAGACGGTCCACAACCACCAATATGGCATTACAACCCTCGAATTTGGGGAGGCCCTCTATAAAGTCCATACTAATATCCTCCCATACACGGTCTGGAATGGTTAACACTTGTAGGAGTCCGATTGGAATCGATACAAATATTTGGCCTGCTGACAAACCGAGCATTCAGCAACATATGTATGGATACGTGCTTTCATACTGCGGCAAAAGACCTCCCTTACTAGCCTCTTATATGTATTCAATGCATCATGATGTCTCCCTACTGAACGTTAGCCAATAATAAAGAAATAGTAGGTGAGTCCTCTGGAAGAACCAAGCAACTGATATGGCATAGAACCTCCCTTTGTAGCGAATATCCCAAATGCGATTAAGTGATTCATTCTTAGCCACTTGATTAATGAAAATCGAAGGATTGAGCCTACCCATAACACTTAGAAGATCCAATTCAAATACCGGCGGTAATCTAGATAAGGCATTAGTTGCTTTGTTTTCTAATCCCTTCTTGTATTGGATCACAAAATCATACCCTAATAGTTGAGTGATCCATCTCTAGTATTCTCCCCCAATAACTCGTTGTTGAAAAAGAATTTTCAAACTTTTATGATCCATATGCACCACAAAGGCTTACCTAATATATACAGCCATAGCTTTTGAACAGCCAGCATGATTGCCATAAGCTCTCATTCATAAATAGCTTTAAACCTATGGGTAATAGGCAAAGACTAACTAAAAAAGGCCACTGGTCGTTGATGTTGCATTAGGACCACCCAATGCCCACACCAAAAGCATCAGTTTCCAGCACAAAACTTTGCGTAAAATCAAGAATACTTAACGTCGAAACTGACATCATTGCCGATTTTAACTGCTGAAACGCCTTTTCTATCGTGTCATTCCACTGGAATATACCTTTCTCTAACAATTGTGTCAAGGGTAGTGCGGTAGAACTGTAGTTTGCAACGAACTTCTGATAATACCCCGTTAGACCCAAGAAACCTCGTAGTTCCTTCACGTTCTTAGGTGCTGACCATTTAACCGTAGCTTCTATTTTAGTTGGATCCGCCGCAACCCTCTCTGAAGAGATAACTCATCGGGTATTCAATTCTATTTACCGCAAGTTGACATTTTTTAATATTCGCCACCAGTTGATGAGCTACTAAAGTTTCCAATACTATTGCCAATTGGTGCAAATGCTCCTCCAACAACTTGCTATATAATAAGATGTCATCAAAGAAAACTAAAACGAATTTGCGTAAATACAGATGGAGAATATCATTCATGATTGATTGGAATGTCACTAAGGAATTCTTCAACCTAAACGGTATCTAGAGGAATTCATAGTGCCCTCTATAGGTTCGAAAAAGTTGTCTTATGAACATCGACAGCATGCACTCGAATCTGATGATAATCGGACTTTAAATTAATTATTGAAAATATGGTTGCTTGCAATAATTCATCTAATATCCTAGCTTTTTTTTTTTCACGTCTAAAGTCCTACATGTGTCTTTTACCAATTTCATCTACATAGCCAGTCCTTTTTTCCTATACCCATGTCCAAGGAAAATCACCACATTCCTTAAAAAAGCCTAAATCCAAATGACCATTCTCAATCTTAGTACATTATCTCAACACTAATCCAATTGGATAATTCTTTCTCCAAACAATTAGCTAGAGTTCTGATGTAATAAGTAGAATACAAGTAGAATAAAGATAGTTAAAACAGTTAAAACTAATAAGCTATTCTGATTAGTTAAATGTAAGTTAAACACCCTAACTGTTTTGTAACAACTTTCCTATAACTACCTTGTAACAAACTTTCAAATCCCCTTAATAAATACCCCATCTCTTAGACATTCTTGGTAGAGAATTCATTTGGGAAATACTCAACTTTGAATTGCATCAAAGTGGTATCAGAGCAACCTTGATCTCGATGGACGAATAGATGGCCGTGGCACAATAAACCTAGCTGCGGAGGATGATCGTGTGGATGAAGAAGCGGAGTAAACCACCGCCCTCTCTCCAGAGACATCGACAATTTGCTTACTGGTCATCAAGGATTCCTTGGGAGATCATAACAAATTCGATAGGATGTTGGAGAAAATATAGAAGTAACGCTTTCAAAGTAGAACTACCACCCGACCTACTTATAAACCCAATCTTCAATGTTACTGACCTAAAACCATACCGTGCACCAGACGATTTCACGCTAGCCAGCTAATACAGTCGAGGATGAGTCCATTGTTAGGGGGTGGAATGATGTAATAAGTAGAATACAAGTAGAATAAAGATATTTAAAACAGTTAAAACTAATCAGCTATTCTAATTAGTTAACTATTAGTTAAACACCCTAACTTTTTTGTAACAACTTTCCTATAACTACCTTGTAACAAACTTTCAAATCTCCTCAATAAATAACCCATCTCTTAGCCATTCTTGGTAGAGAATTCATTTGGAAAATACTCAACTTTGAATTGCATCAAGTTTTTAATCCAAAACTTGAATTCCAAAGCCACACTTCAATACAAAACTCTCATATTCTAACTTTTCTTTTTGTACCGTCTATAGTCCTCTATGTGACTTAGTACAATACTCTTGTAATTTGAGCTTTAAATCTCATAGATTATCATTAAAAAGAGACTTTAATCCTAAACTAAGAGTCCAATATCAATGTCAAACTTCATCAAGAGCTTTAAAGTTCGATGCTGATGCCAATGCCACTTGAGAGAGTTGTCAAGTTTTTGTCATGTCATTAGCTTCCTACAGTTGTATCATCTTGAAAAGGCTTTATTCTGTTTGTTATGTTTCTCTTTGTCTTCGTTTCTTTAGGCATTCTTCTTCTTGTTGCCTAAGTTCACTTCAGTTTGTATTCCCTTAGTTCGTGTGATGTTAGTACAATCCTCTTCTACTTTGAGCTTTAAGTCTCATATATTATCATTAAAAACATGTTTTAATCCTAAAGTCATAGTCCAATGTCAATGCAACACTGCGCTAAGAGCTTTAAGCCCAATAATAATGTCAGCAATGCCACTTAAAAGAGTTGTCTAAGTTTTTTCTATCTTTTCAACTTCTAAAGTTGTTTCGTCTTTTTTCAATGTTACTTGTATCGCCAAACATTTTCCAATATCCATGTCCATAGCAAATCAATTCATCCCTGAAATAAAAACTTAATCAAATTGGCTAATCTTACTCTTAGTGCACTATCTTAACACTTAATTCATTGTGATAATCTTTGCTCCAAACATAGACTATTCATTCCAAAACTTAAAGTCCAATGCCACACTTCAATCAAAACCTCCAAATATCCTTACTTCTCTATTGGAGCCATCTATAGTCCACGTTCTTTTTACCAATTACATTAGTATAGCCACCTTTTTTCCAATAACCATGTCGACGGGAAATCAATTCATCTCTTAAATAGAAACTTAATCCAATTAGCTAATCTTACTCTTAGTGCACTATCTTAACATTTAATCTATTGTGATAATTCTTTCTCCAAACATTAGAGAAAGTTCTTCATTCCAAAATTTGAAGTCCAATGCCACCTTCAATTCAAAACTCTAATATCCTTAATTTTCTTTTTCTATCATTTACGGTCCTCTATGTGTCTTTGTACTTATTACATTTGTATAGCTAACATTTTTTTCCTATAACCATGTCCATGGGAAATCACCTAATCCCCAATAAAAAGATGCGGGTCAAATTAGCCAATCTCACTCTTACCGTCCACCATCTCAACGCTAATCCAATTTGATAATCCTTTCATTAAACAATGCAAGACTTGTTTAATCCAAAACTTGAAGTCCAATATCACACTTCAATGCAAGACTCTCATATCTTAACTTTTCTTTTTCTATCTTCTATAGCTCTCCATGTGTCTTTTTCCAATATCGTTTCTATAGCCAAACTTTTTTTCCTATATCCATGTCCATGGCAAATAACTTTATGGCTCGAATAAAAACTTGAGATCAAGTAAGCTAATGTCACTCTTAGTGCACTATCTCAACGCTTTCTTAAATCTAATAACCTTTTCTTCAAATAAAGAAAAAATTAATTAATTCTAAACTTGAAGTCCAAATGTCACACTTTAATATAAAACTCTCATATCTTAACTTTTCTTTACTATACCACGTATAGTCCTCCATGTGTCTTTTTCCAATTTCATTTGTATAGTTAAACATTTTTTCTTATATCAATGTCCACAGCAAATCACTCATCTCTAATAAAAAAAAAAATTAATCGTGTAGCCTAATCTCACTCTTAGTGCACTTTCTCAACACTTGATCAAATTTAATAATTCTTTCTTCAAACAATGCCAAAACTTAACCTGGAATGCGAAAGTTGGTTATGTAATCAATAAACCTGAGCAGTAAGTATGTTGTCTCCTCTCTTCTTGTAACACCCTAAAATTTTGAGGTAATTTCAATGATTTATACTAATTTTTTTAGGATTTAAAAGTTTTTGGGTGTTAAAATTAATTAGGTTTAGAAGAGAAAAGAAAAGGAAAAAGAAGAGTATAAAGTTTTAATGATATGATATAATATAAGATAATATAATAATAATATAATATAAATTTTATTGTTATATTATTAATATTATAATAATAATAATAATAATAATATTATATTATTTTTTATTTTTTAAAATTTAAAATTTTTAACCTAAATTTCTTTTTCTCTTCTCTCCCGACGCCGCCCCCTTCAATTTTCGTTTTCTTCTTCTTCTTCTTCATCAGACCAGCCCCCCAACCCTCATCTTCATCTTTTTCTTCTCTGCTCAGCTTACCACTGTCGCGCATCCCCTCTGCCCGTCGCACTCACGCACAGTTCAGCCGCTCCTCCATTCCCAATCTCCTCTGTTCGCCTTCAGTCGATGCCTTCGGTCAAACGTCGTCATCAGCCCCTTCCTTCTCTGTCGTCGCTGCGTGCCCTGTGTGCCATTCGACGAAGCCCTCCAATCCGCCACTGCTTCTTCGCCTGTCATTCGCGAAACACCCGTCGTCGACGTACCCTCGAAAGCCAGTCGTTCGTGTTGGTTGGCTTCAAGCAGTTTGCACCGTGCCTAGACCCAAGCCAATGCCTGTTTGACCAAGTCGAGCCGAGCCGCGAACCAAGTCAAGCTAAAATCGAGTCGAATCGAGTTGAGCCAAACTCAGTCGACTCTAGTTGACCCGAGTCGAGCAGCCTTCCAAGCCAAGCTGATCTCTCTGTTCACCAAGCCACTTAAGTCGTTTCCATCCGCGCTGAGTCATTGTGAGTTTTGGTAAGGGTGATTTAATGAGTTCTTAACGTTTTCTATAGCCGGTTCGAGTATAAATGTTGGAATAAAACGTTGGACTTATTGGTTGGGTTAACTTTTGATCCTTGAAGGTGTGAAAGGGGTGACGCTCAAATTCTTAGGTTATACAGCAAGTTTAATTTGGAGTCAACTCTTCTCTACTTGGGTAAGTCTATGAATGTTGCTTTGGAGCGTTTTAAATGTGGATTTTGATTGTGTCATCGTTTAAATCCTTATGCTCGTGTATAGGTTGATTCGTTTAGACGTTGACTCGAACAAGGATTGTAGCTAAATCTCAGGTAAGGGACTTCTTACTACTGGACACGGAAAACGTAGTAACTCTTATGAAGATTATACAATAGCGACTGTACTGAATTGATTGATGCATGTATTCCTAGAAAACATCACTAGTATGCACTCTTGACTGATTAAAGATGACATGATTGTTAGTTGTAGCTTATATATATATAGATGTGAATGAGTTGTTCTCTTGATGAGGCTTGGATGCCTAAAATGTTATGCGTAGTTTGTATATGTATGAATGGGTTGTTTTGTTAATGGAGTACGGATGCCCGAATGTTCTGTGTAATATAGTTATATTGATGGGTCGTGTTGTTAACTGCAATAGTGAGGTCGATGGAGTAAGAAAATCTTGATGTTATGTATAGCTGAATTATGTTGTTGGGCTACATATTATTGAGTTATGCCATTGATGGACTAAGGGTTCGGGACCTTATGCGTAGGTTATGTATTCGCTGATGGTCTGTGTTGTAGACTGAATATGGACATTATGCATAATATGGACGTTATGCATAATATAAATTACTTATAGTTGTGCTAGGGTTTGGACTGAGATGAAGTGATTGTCGGTGAATTTACAAAGTGACGATTTGACTCATTGACTGGATTTAGGTAATGTAATAGTATTGTATGGATTGGATATATGTATAGTGACAGATGAGACTGTTGACTAAACCTAAACTGTCTGACTGACTAAGCTTATAAACTAAACTACTAGTTGAACGATATTGTGATGTGACTGTTGTAGATGGTTTAGTATAGACTGAGGGGTAATGGTTAGCTTTATCTATGGGGTAGTGTACCTTGCAGGCACGGTATCTTTCGAGATCCCTATATTGATATGTGTATCCTTTGGGATCATTAGATTGATACGTGTATCCTTCAGCATCACTAGACTACTATGTGTATCTAACGGGATCATTAGACTGATATGTGAATCCGACGAAATCACTAGACTGATACGTGTATCCTTCAAAATCACTAGACTGATTGATGTGTGCGTTCTACGGAACCACTAGACTGTTTTATGTAGGGTATCCCTTAATAGGAAGCTAGTTGTTATTACCCTAACGAGCCCAATAGTGGATCCCTTACTGGGTATATTTTTATACTCACCCTTTTCTCTTTAACCTTTTCGAGCAAAGGTAACGCGAGGGGCAGACTAGCGAGAGGCAAGAAGGATGCGTGAAGGCCATATAGACATGTCTAGCTTTGATGCTTCTGCTAAACGTATTTGTTATTCAGTTTCTTTTAATTATTAATTGGGGTCATGGTTAGAACAACTGTTCTTCTGTTTTGTTTTGATGACTTCATGGATTATGTATTGGAACTTTTGGAAAGTGATTTAAAATAGGGCCTGAAATTGCTTTTCTTATGTATTGAAGGTTTGTAATGAATCGTAAACAGGTCTTTTTATGAGTTTGTGTGTTTTACTGTTGAGTCTTAGCAGTAAGTAGTAACCTCAGCTTAGTCCGAAAAGTTGGGTCGTTACACTTCTCTTGCATCCCTCCTTCTTCCATCACCTTCTCTTTTGAACTTCCACTCCTTTTCAATGATTTTCCGACGTCTCAACCTTTCCTCTTCTATTCTTTGGCCTCACCTCCAACTTTTTCGTTGAAGTCCTCTCCGGTCTATGTACATTTAATGGTATTAGCAAACTATAACATTCTTCACTTAGATTTTTGTGTTTGGTTGGATAATAAACAATTTCACGTGGAAGATATGGAAGCTTGGTGTTCTCTAGTTGACTTAGATGCCCCCATTTGAACTGTTTTCTCGATGCGATTGCAAAATCCAATTTGATAATCTTTTATCCAAACAAACAATTGCAAGTGTTCTTTAATACAAGACTTGAAGTCCAAAGCCATACCTCAATCTATACTTTTCTTTTTGAGCCGTTTATTGTCCTTAAAGTGTCATTTTCCAATTTCATTTGTATAGCCAAACATTTTTTTCCTATATTCGTTTCAACAACAAAACACCACATCACTTAAAAACTTAATCCAATTGGATAGTCTCACTTTTATACTGCATTAACTCAAAACTTAATCTAATTTAATAATCCTTTCTCCACACAATGACAAGAACTTATTTTATGCTAAACTTGACGTCCATGCCAAACTTCAATACAAAACTTTCATTTACTAACTTTTCATTTTGTGTCGTCTCTAGTCCTTCATGTGTCTGTTTCCAATTTAATTTGTATAGCCAAACATTTTTTCTTATACCCATGTCCACAGCAATTCACTGCATCCCTCAAATAAAAACTTAATCCAATAGGCAAATTTATTTTTGTCCGCTATCTCAACACTTAATCAAATTGAATAATCCTTTTGCCAAACAATGGCAAGAGTTTTCTTAATCAAAAACATGAAATTCAATTCTACACTTCAATCCAAAACTCGAATATCCTTACTTTTCTTTTGGTGTCGTTTGTAGTCCTTCATTTGTCTCTCTCTAATTTCATTTGTAAAGGCAAATCTTCATTTACTATATACTTGACCACGAAAAATCACGCCATCCTTTAAATAAAAATTTAATTCAATTGGCTAAAATCACTCTTAGTCAAATTAAGAAAGTGAAAAAAAAATACCAAAATAAAAGATAAGAAAATAACAAAAAAATGTGATAAGGGGATGATAGTTATTGATTTGGTTTTTAGAAAAAGATGTTACCAAAAACTTTTTATTACCTATCATTACCCTAGTCCCAATGTCAATGCCACTTGAGAGAGTTGTCAAGTTTTCGCTACTTTTTAGCTTTTTACGGTTGTTTCGTCTTAAAAAGGTTTTATTCTGTTTGTTATGTTTCTCTTTGACTTTGTTTGTTTAGTATTTCTTCGTATTCTTGCCTAAGTGTTCAAAATAATTTTCATTCCCCTAGTTCCTTTGCTCTTATTACAATAGTCTTGTACTTAGAGCTTTAACTGTCATATATTATCATTAAAAAAGAGGCTTTAATTAATCCTAAACTAAGAATCCAATGTCAATGTCACACTTCACTAAGAGCTTTAAGTCCAATGCCAATAGCAATGCCACTTAAGAGAGCTAAAAAGCTTTTGCTATCTTTTGCTTTCTCTTTGTTACATTCCTCTTTGACTTCAGTTCTTCAGACTTTCTTCTTCTTGTTGCCCAAGTTTTCACTTTAGTTTGTATTCCCCTAGTTCCTTTGCTCTTAGGACAATACTTTGTACTTTGCACTTTAAGTCACATATATTATCATTGGAAAAGAAGCATTAATCCTAAACTAAGAGTCCAATGCCAATGCCAATGCAACTTGAGAGAGTTGTCAAGTTTTTGCTATCTTTTTAGCTTTCTACAGTTGTTTCGTTTTGAAAAGGCTTTATTCCGTTTGTTACGTTTCTTTTTGAATTCGCTTGTTTAGGCATTCTTCTTGTTGTTGCCTAAGTTTTCACTTTAGTTTGTATTCCCTTAGTTCCTTTGCTCTTAGTACAATGCAACTTGAGAGAGTTGTCAAGTTTTTGCTATCTTTTTAGCTTTCTACAATTGTTTCCTTTTGAAAAGGTTTTATTTTGTTTGTTACGTTTCTCGTTGACTTCGTTTGTTTAGGCCTTATTCTTCTTGTTGCCTAAGTTTTCACTTTAGTTTGTATTCCCCTAGTTCCTTTGCTCTTAGTACAATACTTTAGTACATTAAATTTCAATACAAAACTCTTGTATTCTAACTTTTCTTTTTGTGCCGTTTATAATCCTCTACGTGTCTTTTTCCAATATTACTTATATAACCATACGTTTTTTTCCAATATCCATGTCCACGACAAATCAATTCATCCCTTAAATAAAAACTTAATCAAACTGACTAATCTTACTCTTCGGATACTATCTTAACACTTAATCCATTGTGATAATCATGTCCATGAAAAATCACCAAATTCGTTAAATAGAAACTTAATCCAATTAGCTGATTTCATACTCTTATGGTGCACTATCTCAACACAGATCCAATTTGATAATCATTTCGTTAAACAACGACAAGAGTTCATTAATCCAAACCTTTAAGTAAACGACACACTTCAATTCAAAACTCTCATATCTCAACTTTTTCTATATGTGTCTTTTACCAATTTCATCTACATAACCAGACCATTTTTCCTATATTCACATCCACGACAAATTTACCACATCCCTTAAAAAACCTAAATCCAATTGGCTATTCTCATTCTTAGTGCATTATCTCAACACCAATCCAATTTGATAATTCTTTCTCCAAACAATTAGCTAAAGTTCTTTAATCCAAAACTGGAATTACAAAGTCAAACTTCAATAGAAAACTCTGATATTCTAACTTTTCTTTTTGTGTCGTCTATAGTCCTCTATGTGTCTTTTTCCAATGTTACTTGTATAGCCAAACGTTTTTTCCAATATCCATGACAATGACAAATCAATTCATCCCTAAAATAAAAATTTAATCAAATTGGCTAATCTTACTCTTAATGCACTATCATAACACTTAATCCATTGTGATGATCTTTTCCCCAAACATTGGCTCTTCATTCCAAACGTTGAAGTCCAATGCCACCATGTAACGACCTAACTCTTTATACTAAGCTGAGGTCATTACTAAAAAAAAATAACAAGAGACACTATTTGTTTGAAAGGAGGGAAGACTAAATTTTCATTAAAAACAAAATACTGAAACACTGATACATAAACGCGGAAGCAAAACTGAGTTCCCATATGGCATGTCACAAATCGTTCTCTGTCGCTCGCCAGCTTTCCTCTACCTTTACCTTCGCCTGAAATATTAAACATAAAAAGAGTGAGTATAAACATATACTCAGTAAGGGACCTACTACTAGTCCCGCTAGGTGTCTGTTAACTTCCCATTAGAGTCTTGAAAAGTGGTACCCAAGAACTGGTACGTTCCCGAACACGTGCAACATGTGATCCCGGAGGAATATAACTGGTCTTCGGTGATCCCAAAAGAACATCTAGGACAAATTGGTCTGTAGTGTACCCGAAGGAAACACTAAGACAATCAGGCTGCGAGCGATCCCGTCGAATCACTCGAATCATGTCTATGTCAATGCCAGACTGGCGGTCCCGTCGGACTACGCAGTCCTAAAAAGATGGTGATCCCAAGGACACCCATGCAGGTACAACTCTAATAGATAAAGTTAACAGAACACCTTATCCATAGCATGTATCATAACATAACATCATAACGTGACATGAATATTAATCTTAACGTCCTTAATCATGTGATTAATATATCAATCATTAACATCAACATCAACAGTCATTATCATAATATCAGTCATCATCATCAATCAATATAATGAGTTATGCATTTTAGCTCCCTCAATGCATAATCATAATTACATGTAGTCTCTTAAATTCAGTTCGAAGGTCTAGTATAAGAATCTCTTACCTGAAGATTTTAATCAAACAAAGTACTTCCTAGCTGACAGTAAAAAAATCTCCAATTAACTTGATCCTAATCATAAAAGGAAAACTCAGTATCTTAACTAATGAAAAAAAAAACAATTGGCTATCATCCAAAAATTCTCCCAAATTAATTAACTTTCTAAAAATTGGGGTTGAAACCAATTCAACCTTGATTGGGAAAAATCCAAGATTTAAATCTAAAAAAATTAGCCAATTGAACCTTTAAAGAAACCCCAAATAGATCCAAAATTCAATTAATAAAATTAACTTAATTTCATTGGCTTACCAAGGTTACTTAGATGGAGGTTGAAAAATCCTCTTATCCTTGATGGAAAGAATTCATCACTCTAAATTTTCAAGCTTTCCAAAGAGATCAATCTTAACTTCAACTGATGAGGCGGCGAAAGCAGAGGGTTATCTTATAGAAGAAGATAAAGAACCTTTTTCTTTTTCCTTTACTTTCCAACTTAAGCATTCCAATGTTATTTATAGACCCAAATAATAACAATAATATTTATTATTATTATTTCTTTTTCTTTTAAGATATATATATAATACCAAATATATACATATATCTTTATTCCCATTATCTTTCCTAAATAAATGTCTTAAATGCACAAAATCTTAGGCATTTATAACCATTAATAATAATAATAATACTTCTTTATTATTATTATTTTTCTCTCACCAAAATCTACAATAAACATATATTTATTTAAACCATCATAAATATATATCTTTTCTTGTCCAATCAAATCAACCATCTTTCTCTTCATGAATTATTTTCTTTTCAAACAAATATAATTATATTCCATAATATAATTAACTACACTTTTCCATATTATTAATTAATTATATATATATATATATATATATATATATATATACTCAATTAAATCCAATTCCACCAAAACTAACTTTTTCCTCCAAAATCTCAAATTAATTTAATCAATCAAATCTTTTCCAATAAATCACTTATAACTTCCAACATGAATTATCTTAACCCAACCATAACAACTTCACTCCATAAACAATATTTATCTTTGAAGAATAATTAATTACCTTCTACAATAATTAATTATTATTTATCTTTCTCTAAAATAATTAATTATCTTTAACAATAATTACTTATTATTTATCTTTCACCAAAATAATTATCCTTTTACAAATAATTATATTTTCCCAAAATATAATTATTTTACTTTTTCTCCCTTACTAAATATCCTTTCTCCAAAATACAGTTATCTTTTCCTTAAATAATTATATTTCAACAAGTATAGTTATCTTTTCCTTTAACATAATAATTATATATATATTTCCACATATACATATAATTATTAAATCTCCAACCAACTTTCTATCCCACAATTTAATTAAATAACGTCCATAATTATTTAATTAAATTCAAACTCAACAACACTAAAAATCTACGACTTTACTTAATTCTCTTAACTTACCATCTAATCAAAAACTTAACAAACACCACATGCCAAAACCTTTAATTAATTAAATATTCATCCAAAAAATATTTAATTAATTTCAATTCTCACAAAAATCAAATAATTCTCATTAAATGAATTCAAAATAACGGTCAATAAATTAAATCTCATTAAACAAAGTTAAGATAATTAACTCCAAAATTATCTTAATTTTTGGGGCGTTACACACCACTTTGATCAAAAACTCAAATATCCTTACTTCTCTATTTGAGTCGTTTATAGTCCTCCATGTTATTTTTACCAAATACATTAGTGTAACCAACCTCCTTTTTAACCAATAACCATGTCTATGGGAAATTACCAAATTTGTTAAATAAAAATTTAATCTAGAAAAACAATGGCAAAACTTCATTAATTCAAACCTTGAAATAAAATGATACACTTCAATCCAAAACTCTCATACCCTAGTTTTTCTTTTTCTACTGTCTATTCTCACTCAAAGCTTTATCTCAACACTAATCCAATTTGATAATTCTTTCTCCAAACAATTGGCTAGAGTTCTTTAATTCAAAACTTGAATTCCAAAGCCACATTTCAATCCAAAACTCTTATACCTAAACTCTTCTTTTTGTGTCGTCTATAGTTCTCCATGTGTCATTTTCAAACATTTAATCGATTGTGATAATCCTCTTTTCTCCAAACATTGGAGAGAGTTCTTCATTGCAAAACTCAAATATCCTTAATTTCCTTTATTGGTCATTTATTATCCTCTGTGTCTTTATACCAATTACATTTGCTTAGCCAAACATTTTTTCTTTTACCCATGTCCACGGCAATTCACCACATCCCTAAAATAAAAACTGAATCCGATAGTCAAGTTTATCTCTTAGTCCACTATCTCAACATTTAATTAAATTGAATAATCATTTCTTCAAACAATGGCAAGAGGTTTTTAATCCAAAACATGAAGTCTAATGCTATACTTCAATCCAAAACTCACATATCCTTACTTTTCTTTTGGTGTCGTTTATAGTCCTCCATTTATCAATTTCATTTGTAAAACCAAACCTTCTTTTACTATATACTTGACCACGACAAATCTCATCATCCCTTAAATCAAAACTTAATTCAATTGGCACACTTAATCAAGGTAAGAAAGTGGGAAAAAATATCAAAATAAAAGACAAGAAAATAACAAGAAAAGTGAGAAGGCTGTGATGGTTAATAGATTTGGTTTTTAAAAAAGGATGTTACCAAAAAGTATTTATTACCCATCATTACCTTAGTTCGGCTCTAGGGTAATGATGGATAATACATACTTTTTGGTACCGTTCTCTGCTAAAAACCAAATCAAGAACCATCATCACCTTCTCACTTTTCTTGTTTTTCTATTTTTTTTATTTCGATATTTTCTTTTTCCACTTTTTTACTTTGGTATGTTCCCCTTTCCACTTTCTCTTTTCTTCCTTTCCTAATGCCTAAACACTTAATCCAGTTTGATAATCATTTCTCCAAAAGATGGCAACCAGTTGATTCCTAAATTTGAAGTAAAATTTCACACTTCAATCTAAAACCCTCGCATCCTAACTTTTCCTTTACCATTGCTACAGTCCCTTTATATGTCTATTTCAAATTCTATTTGTACGAACAATAATTTTTCCTATATCTATGTCTACAGCAAATCACCACATCCATCAAATAAAAACTTAATCCAATAGACAAATTTCATCTTAGTGTACTATATTTAACAATTAATCAACTTAAATAATTGTCTCTCGAAACCACATCAAGAGTTATATAATTATGAACTTTAAAGTCCAATATCACATTTCATTCTCAAACTCTCATATCCTAACTTTCCTTTTTTGTATTGTCTATAGTCCTTCATGTGTCTTTTCGCAACATTATTGCCAAACATTTTTTCCTATATCCATGTCCAAAACAAATCACCTCATCCCTTAAAGACAAACTTATTCCAAATGGTTTAAACTAACTCATAGTGAACTATCTTATTACTTAACCACTTTAATCATTTCTCCAAACAGCAAGAGTTCTTTACTCCAAAACTTAAAGTCTAATACACTCTTCAATCCAAAACTCATATATCCTTACTTTTCTTTATATATCATTTATAGTTTTCCATGTGTCTTTTTACCACTTATAGTTGCATAGCCCACTCTTTTTTCCAATAATCATGTCTATGGGAAATCACCTAATCTAATTGTTATATGTCATACTTATAGTGCACTATATCAGCACTAATCCAATTTGATAATCCTTTCACTAAATAATGACAATAGTTATTCAAATGAAAATTTAAATTATACTGCAAAAGTTCAATTAAAAGCACTCATAGTCTATCTTTTCTTTATGTGCCGCCTATAATCCTCCATGTGCCTTCTTCCAATTTCATTTGTATAGCCAAACAGTTTCTCTTATAACCATCTTCATGAAATAACACCTCATTCATCAAATGAAAACTTTATCCAATAGCCTTATCTCACTCTTAATGCATTGTTTCACCACTTAATCTAATTTAATTTGACAATAGTTATTCAAATGAAAACTTGAATTATATTGCAACAATTCAATTAAAAACACTTATATTCTATCTTTTCTTTATGTGTCGCCTATAATCCTCCATGTGTCTTCTTCTAATTTCATTTTTATGGCCAAACAATTTCTCTGATAACCATCTCCATGGAAAAACACATCATTCATCAAATGAAAACTTTTTCCAGTAGGCTTATCTCACTCTTACTTAATCTAATTTAATAATCCTTTCTCCAAATAGTGGCAAAAATTATTTAATCCTAAACTTGTACTGTAATGTCATGTTTCAATTTGAAACTCACATTGTTTTCTTTTGTTGTCATATGTAGTCTTTAATGTGTATTTTCCAATGTCCATTTGTATAGTCGAACTTTACTTCTTATACCCATGTCCACGGTTAGTAACCTCATTCGTTAAATAAAAACTTAATTCAATAGACTGATCTCACTTCCAGTGCACTATATCGACATTGAATCCAATTCGATAATCATTTCTACAAACATTGGCAAGAGTTCTTTAATCCACAACTTGAAGTCCAATGCCACTCTTTCATCCAAAACTCGCATATTCTTACTTTTATTTTTCTGTCGTCTATAGTCGTCCATGTGTCTTTTTGTTATATTTGCATAGTCAAAATTTGTCTAATCCCTTAAGTAAAAACTTAATTTAATTAGCTAATCTCACTCTTAGTGTGCTGTTTTCTAACTTAATCCAATTTGATAATCTTTTCTCCAAAAAATGTCAAGAGTTCTTTAATCCAAAACTTGAACTCCACACAATGCCAAACTTTAATACACAATTCTCTTATCCTAACTTTTCTTTTTATGCCATTAATAGTCCTTCTCCAATGCTAATGTTGTCATTATAAAAAGGCTTTAATATGTTCGTTACGTTTCTCTTTGACTTCAGTACAATAGTCTAGTACTTTAGATTTTTAAGTCTCATATATTATCATTAAAAAAGAGGCTCTAATCCTAAACTAAGAGTCCAATTCCAATGCCACAATTCACTAAGAGCTTTAGGTCCAATGTCAATGCCAATTCCACTTGAGAGAGTTGTCAAGTTTTTGCTATCTTTTTAGCTTCTTGTTTGTTAAGTTCCTCTTTGACTTCATTTATCGACTTTTTTCTTCTTGTTGCCCAAGAATTTTTACTTTAGTTTGTATTCTCCTAATTCCCTTGTTTCTAGTACGATACTCTTGTACTTTTAAGTCTCATATATTATCATTAAAATTAGACGCTTTAATTCCAATGCCAATGTCACACTTTATCAAGAGATTTAAGTCCAATGCCAAAGCTAATATCACTTGAGAGAGTTGTCAAGTTTTCGCTATCTTTTTAGCTTTTTGTTTGTTACCTTCGTTTAGGCTTTCTAATCCTTGTTACCCAAGTTTTCACTTTAGTTTCTATTCTCCTAGTTCCTTCGCTCCTAGTCAATACTCTTGTACTTTGAGCTTTAAGTCTCATACAATTATCAATAAAAAAGAGGCATTAATCCTAAACTAAGAGTCGAATGTCAATGCCAAATTTCACCAAAAGCCAGTTTTAAGTCCAATGCTAATGTCAATGCCACATGAGAGACTTGTCAAGTTTTTACTATGTTTTAACTTTCTACAGTTGTATCATCTTGAAAAGGCTTTATTATTTTTGTTACGTTTCTCTTTGACTTCGTTTGTTTATGTTTTCTTCTTATCGTTGTCTAATTAAGTTTTCATTTTAGTTTGTATTCCCTTAGTTCCTTTACTCTTAGTACAATACTCTTGTACTTTAAACTGAAGTCTCATGAATATTCATTAAAAAAGAGGCTTTAATCCTAAAATAAGAGTCAAGTGCCAATGTCACACTTCACCAAGAGCTTTAAGTCCAATTCCAATGCTAATGCCACTTAAGAGAGTTGTCAAGTTTTTGCTATCTTTTTAGCTTCCTGTTTGTTATATTTCTTTTTTACTTCATTTGTTTAGGCCTTCTTCCTCTTGTTGTCCAAGTTTTCGCTTTAGTTTGTATTCCCCTAGTTCCTTTGCTCTTAGTACAATACTCTTGTACTTTAAATTGAAGTCTCATGAATATTCATTAAAAAAGAGGCTTTAATCCTAAAATACGAGTCCAGAGCCAATGCCACATTTCACCAAGAGCTTTAAGTCTAACTCCAATGTTAATACCACTTGAGAGAGTTGTCAAGTTTTCGTTATCTTTTTAGCTTTCTGTTTGTTACATTTCTCTTTGACTTTATTTGTTTAGACTTTCTTCCTCTTGTTGTCCAAGTTTTCGCTTTAGTTTGTATTCCCCTAGTTCCTTTGCTCTTAGTACAATACTCTTGTACTTTTAAGTCTCATATATTATCATTGAAAAAGAGGCTTTAATTCTAAACTAAGAGTCTAATGCCAATGCTACTCTTCAGTAAGAGCTTTAAGTTTAAATGTCAATGCCACAGTCCACACTCCACACTTCACACATCCCTTAAATAAAAACTTGATCCAATTGGTCATTCTCACTCTTAGTGCACTATCTCAATAGTTAAACAAATTGAATAATCTTTTTTCCAAATGTTGGCAAGAGTTCTGATCTAATCCAAAACTTAAAGCAAATTGCCACACTTCAAATCCAAATTTTGATTATATTTACATTTCTTCCTGTGTCGTTCACAGTCCTCCATGTGTCTTTTTACCAATTACATTTCTATCACCGACCTTTTTTTCATATAATCATTTCCATGGAAAATCCCCTAAATAAAAACTTAATCAATTTATAGTTAATTTCACTCTTACAGTGTACTATCGCAACACTAATCCAATTTGATAATTCTTTCGTTAAAGAATGGCAAAAGTAGTTCTTTAATCCAAAACTTCAAGTAAAATATCACGCTTCAATCCAACTTTTATATGCTAAACTTTTCTTATTGTGCTGTCTAGTCCTCCATATGTCTTTTTTCAATTTTATTTGTATAGTCAAACGTTTTTGTCTATATCCATGTCCATGGCAAAAAATCTAATCCCTCAAATTAAAACTTATTCCAATTATAGCTAATTTCACTCTCAATACTAATCTAATTTGATAATCCTTTTGCTAAAGATGACAAAAAAAATTTAATCCAAAAGTTGAAGTAAAACGTCACACTTCAATCCAAAACTATTATATGTTAACTTTTCTTTTTGTGCTATCTATAGTCCTTCACATGTCTTTTTTCAATTTCATTTGTATAGCCAAATGTTTTTCCCTACACCCATGTCCACGACAAAAAAAACCTAATCTCTCAAATAAAGCCTTAATCGAGTAGATAATCTCACTCCTAGTACACTATCTCAACACTTAATCCAATTTTATAATTCTCTCGACAAACAATGGAAAACATTCTTTAATTCAAAAATCACACAACCTAAACGGACTCATAGTACACTACCCTAACACTTACCGAATTTTATAATCCTTTCTAAAAACAACAAAAGTTCTTTAATCTAACACCTGGGGTTCAATCCCACACTTTAATAAAAACTCGTATATCCATACTTTTCTTTATGTGTTGTTTATACTCACCTTTATGTTTTTTTCCAATTTCATAGTCCAACATTTTTTTCTATAACCATATTCAAAGTAAATGATCTCATTCCATAAATTAAAACTTAATCCAGTACGCTAATCTAACTTTTGCTACATTATCTCTTAATCTAATTGGATAATCTTTTATCCAAACAATTGCAATAGTTCTTTAATTCAAGACTTGAAGTCCAATGCCACACCTCAATCAATACTTTTCTTTTTGGGTCATCTATTGTCCTCAATGTGTCTTTTCTCAATTTCATTTGTATAGCCAAACTTTTTTTTATATCCATTTCGACGACGGAACACATCCCTTAAATAAAAACTTAAGTCAATTGGATAATCACACTTTTACTTCATTATCTCAATACTTAATCCAATTTGATAATCTTTTCTCCAAAACAATAGCAAGAACTTATTTTATGCAAAACTTGAAACCCAATGTCAAACTTTATTCTAAAACTCTCATATACTAACTTTTCATTTTGTGTCATCTTTAACTCCATGTGTTTGTTTTCAATTTCATTTTTGTAGCCAAACGTCTTTTCCTATGCCTATATCCACGACAATTCACCTCATCCCTCAAATAAAAACTTAATCTAGTAGGCAAATCTCACTCTTGCTACACTATCTCAACACTTAATCGAATTGAATCTCTAACAAATAACAAGACTTCTTTAATCCAATACTCGCATACCGTTACTTTTCTTTTTGTGTCGTTTATAGTCCTTCATTTGATTTTCTCCAATTTCATTTGTATAGTCGAACTTTTTTTACCATATACTTGTCTATGACAAATCACATATCCTTTAAACAAAAAACCTAATCCAATTGGTTAGTCAAAGTAAGACCGTGGAAAAGAAAATACTTAAATAAAAGACAAGGAAAAACAAGAAAAGTAGAAAGGCGGTGATGATTATTGATTTAGTTTTTAGTAGAGGATGGTATCAAAAGGTATTTATTACCCATCATTACCCTAGTCCGGCTCAAGGGTAATGATGGGTAATACAGACTTTTTGGTACAATCCTATGCTAAAAACCAAATCAATAACCATCACCGCCTCACTTCTCTAGTTTTTTTTTTATTAGTTTCTTGTCTTTTATTTTAGGTATTTTCTTTTCCCACTTTCTTACTTTGGTATTTTCCCTTTCTACTTTCTCTTTTCTTCCTTCCCTACTGCCTCAACGCTTATATAATCTGATAATCTTTTTTGCAAAACTAATAAGGAGCTGGTTTATATCTTGGTATTTTCTTTTTCACTTTCTTACTTTAGTATTTTCCCCTTTCCACTTTCCACTTCCTCTTTTTTTCCCTTTCCTACTATCTCAACACTTATCCAATTTGATAATCCTTTCTCCAAAAGATGGCACAACCGACTCCTTATTCCTAAACTTAAAGCAAAATGTCACACTTCAATCCAAAACTCTCATATCCTAAGTTTTTCTTTTGCGTCGTTCATGGTTCTCTATGTGTCTGATTCAAATTTTAGTTGAACAACCAATGTTTTTCCTAAATCCAAGTCCATAGCAAATCACCCCATCCCGAAAATAAAAACTTAATCCAATAGGCAAATTTCATCTTAGTGCACTAGATAAAAAATTAATCAATTTGAATAGTTGTATCTCGAAACAATGGCATGAGTTATTTAATCTCAAACTTTAAGTCCAATGTCACTCTTTATTCTGAAACTCTCATATCCTAACTTTCCATTTTGTGTCGTCTATAATCGTCCATGTGTTTTTTCGCAATGTTATTTCCAAACATTTTTTCCTATATCTATGTCCAAAGCAAATCATCTGATCCTCTAACGAAAAAGTTAATCCAAATGGCTAAACTCAGTCATAGTGCCCTATCTTAACAATTATCGAATTTAATAATTCTTTCTCCAAACGACAGGAGTACTTTAATCTAGAACATAAAGTCTAATGCCACATTTCAATCCAAAACTCATATTCTAACTTTTCTTCTTAAGCCGCCTATAGCCCTCCATGTGTCTTTTTCCAATTTCATTTATACAGCCAAAAGTTTTACCTATAACCATCTCCATGGCAAAACACTTCATTCCGCAAATACAAACTTCATCTAGTAGGTTTATCTCGCTCTTAGTGTACTATATCAACACTTGATCAAGTTTAATAATCATTTCTCCAAATAATGGCAAAAACTATTTAATCCTGATTTTCTTGTGTTGTCTATAGTCTTTACAGTGTATTTTTCCATTTTCATTTGCATAGCCAACCTTTTCTTCATATTCCATGTCCATGGTAAATAACTTCATTTGTTAAATAAAAACTTGATACAATTGACTATCACTCTTAGTGCACTAAATCCAATTTGATAATCCTTTCTACAACCAATGGCAAGAGTTACTTAAATGTAATCTTGACGTCCAATACCATACTTTAATCCAAAAATCTAATATCATAATTTTTCTTTTCGTGCTATCTATAGTCCCTCATGTCTCTCTTTCGAATTATATTTGTATGGCCTAACTGTTTTTTCCTATACTGATGTTCATGGGATCTTTCTAATCCCTTAAGTACATACTTAATCCAATTGGTTAATCTCACTATTAGTGCACCATCTCAACACTTAGGGTGTATTTGGATTGCATTCTTAAAGTGATTAAATTAATAAATAAGTTATTTTGGAAAAAAATGTCATGTGTTTGGCAACCACCTAAAATAAATTTTGATAGCATGAATTTATAGAATAATGTGGTTTAGGATAAACACCTAAGACAACCTTTTAGAAAAATAGATTTTGTGTGTTTAATGATTAATGTCCCTAAGTTGGTCACTTTTTTGTGATCGTTGTTGGCTTATTTTTGTCAATTATTTTATGGTAATTATTACCAGTCAACCTTTGTCAATCGTTTTTCTATGTCTGTTATTGGTCAACTGGCAACGACTATCTTTTTTGTAATTGACATTGTTTAACTTCCAATGACCATTGTCGCCAGCTTCTAATTATCATTTTACGGCTTATTTATGGTAATTGTTACAAATCAACCTTTGTCGCCAGCTTCTAATTATCCTCAATCACCTCAAACCACCGTCTTCGATGATCGTTGTTAAACTTCTATCAAAATCTCCACGGATAAATTCTATATATATATATATATATATATATATATATATATATTACAAAGCAAATTTTTGCCAAACATATTTCAAAAAACAAAATTGCCAAACACATATATATTTTTCTTTCAAAGAGTTTTTAGAAAAAATGTTTAAATGAAAATTCATTCTTTAGAAAACATTTTTTTCTGAATTCATTCCAAATAGGCCCTTAATTCAATTTGATAATCTTTTCTCTGAGAAATGGCAAGAGTTCTTCAATCCAAAACATGAAATCCAATGTTACACCTTCATCCAAAACTCGCATATCATTACAATTCTTTTGTGTCGTCTATATTCTTCCATGTGTCTGTTTCAAATTTCATTTGTATAGCCAAACATTTTTTCCTATACCAATGTCCACCTCATACTTCAAATAAAAACTTGGTCCAACAGGCAAGAAATAGGCTTTCTTCTGACAGTTACGTTTCTCTTTGTACTTTGAGCCTTAAGTTTCACATATTATCATTAAAAAAGAGGCTTTAATCCTAAACTAAGAGTCCAATGTCAATGCAATACTTCACTAAGAGCTTTAAGTTGAATGTCGATGTCTATGCCACTTAAGAGAGTTGTCAAGTTTTACCTATCTTTTTAGCTTGTTGTTTGTTATATTCCTCTTTGACTTCGTTTGTTTAGGCTTTCTTCTTCTTGTTGTCCAAGCTTTCACTTTAAATTGTATTCTCCTAGTTCCTTTGCTCTTAGTACAATACTCTTGTACTTTGAGCTTTAAATCTCATAGACTATCATTAAAAAAGAGGCTTTAATTCTAAACTAAAAGTAAAATACCAATGTCATACTTCACAAAGAGCTTTAAGTCAAATTCCAATGCCAATGCCACTTGGAGAAGTTGTCATGTTTTTGCTATGTTTTTAGCTTCCTACAGTTATATCGTCTTGAAAAGACTTAATCCAATCGACTACTCGCACTCTTAGTGCACTGTCACATCACATGATCCAATTTGATAATATTTTCTCTAAACAATAGCAAGAGATACTTAATTTTAAACTTGAAGTTCAAGTTCACACTTCAATCCAAAAGTCACATATCATAACTTTTTTTGTGCCTTCTACATGAATGTTATTTGTATAACTAAATATTTCTTCCTATATTAGTGTCCACAACAGATCACCATCGCCCTTAAATAAAAACGTAATCCAATTGGCTAATTTGATACTAATCAATGCACTATATCAACACTAATAAAATTCGATAATCACGTGGTGCACTAGGTTAACACTAATCAACTTTGATAAGCCTTTCTCTAAACAATTGCAAGACATGTTTAATTTGAAACATAAAGTCCAATGTCGTAGTACAATCCAAAATTCGTATATTCTAACTCATCCTTTTGTGCTGCCAGTAGTTATCCATGTGTCTTTTCATAATTTCATTTGTATAGCCAAACTTTTTTTTCCTATATCCACGTCCACAACAAATCACCTTGTCCCTTTAATAAAAATTTAATCCAATTGGCTAATCTCCCTCTTAATGCATTATCTCAATAGTTAAACAAATTGAAGAATCTTTTTTCCAAATTTTGGCAAGAGTTCTCTAATCCAAAACTTAGAGTCAATTGTCACACTTCCAATCCAAAACTCGAATATATTTACATTTCTTTATGTGTCGTTTACAGTCCTCCATGTGTCTTTTTACCAATTACATTTGTATCATCAACCTCTTTTTCCTATAATCATTTCCATGACAAATCCCCTCTAGATAAAAACTTAATCAATTTATAACTAATTTCACTCTTATAGTGCACTATCTCAACACTAATCCAATTTGGTAATCCTTTCATTAAAGAATGACAAAAGTTCTTTAATCCAAAAGTTGAAGTAAAATGTCACGTTCAATCCAAAACTCTCATATGCTAAGTTTTCTTTTTGTACGGTCCATAGTCTTTCATGTGCCTGTTTCCAATTTCATTTGTCTAACCAAACGTCTTTTTCTATACCCATGTCCACAACAATTCACCTCATCCATTAAATAAAAACTTAATCTAGTAGGCAAATCTCACTCTTAGTATACTATCAGTAGGCAAATCTCACTCTTAGTATACTATCTCAACACTTAATCAATGAATAATTCTTTCTCCAAACAATGGCAAGAGTTCTTTAATCTAAATCTCGCATATCCTTACTTTTCTTTTTGTGTTGTTTATAGTCCTCCATTTGATTTTCTCCAAATTCATTTGTATAGCCAAACTACTTTTACCATATACTTATCCATGACAAATTACGTATCTCTTAAATAAAAACTTAATCCAATTAGCTAATCAAAATAAGAACGTGGAAAAGAAAATACCCAAGTAAAACAAGAAAAGTATAAAGACGGTAATGCTTACTAATTTGGTTTTCAGCAGAGGATGGTATTAAAAGGTATTTATTGCCCATCATTACCCTAGTCCAGCTCTAAGGTAATGATGGGTAATACAGACTTTTTGGTAAAATCCTATGCTAAAAACCAAATCAATAACCATCACCGCCTCACTTCTCTAGTTTTTCTCTTGTTATTTTCTTGTCTTTTATTTTTGGTCTTTTCTTTTCCCACTTTTTTACTTTGGTATTCTCCCTTTTGACTTTCCTACTGCCTCAACGCTTATCCAATTTGATAATCCTTTCTCCAAAAGATGGCAACTAACTCCCTATTCCTAAAACTTGGTTTTTATTTTGGTATTTTCTTTTTGCACTTTCTTACTTTAGTATTTTCCTCTTACCACTTTCTCTTTTTTCCTTTCGTAGTACCTCAATACTTTTCCAATTTGATAATCCTTTCTCCAAAAGATGGCAACCAACTCCTTATTCCTAAACTTGAAGCAAAATTGCTTCAATCCAAAACTCTCGAATCCTAACTTTTCCTTTTGTGTTGTCCATGGTCCTCTATGTGTCTAATTACGATTTTAGTTGAATAACCAATGATTTTTCTTATATCCATGTCTATACAAAATTACCTTGTTATCCAATTTAATAATCATTTCTCCAAACGGCAAGAGTTCTTTAATCAAAACTTAAATTCTAATACCACACTTCAACCTAAAGCTCATATTATAACTTTTCTTTTTATGCCTTTTATAGTCCTCTATTTGTCTTTTTCCAATTTTATTTGTACAAATAAACATTTTTTCTATAACTATCTCCATGGCAAACCACCTCATTCCTCAAATAAAACATTTATCTAGTAGGTTTGTCTCACTCTTAGTGCACTATATCAACACTTCATCAAATTTAATAACCTTCTCCAAACAATGGCAAAAATTATTTAATCCCAAACTTGTACTATAATGCCATGTTTCAATCTGAAACTCTCACATCTTTTTTTTTTTTTTTTGTCGTCGATAATCCTTGATGTGTATTTTTCAAATGTCATTTGTAAAGCCAAACTTTACTTCCAATATCCATGTCCACGGTAAATAACCTCATTCATTAAATAAAGCTTAATTCAATTGACTAAGCCCACTTTTACTGCACTATATCGACAATGAATTCAATTTGATAATCATTTCTACAAACAATGGCCAGAGTTCTTTAATCTACAACTTGAATTCCAATGTCCCACGTTCATCCAAAACTCACATATCCTTACTTTTCTTTTTGGCTCATCTACAATCGTTCATGTGTCTTTTTCTTATATTTGCATAAGATAACACGGGCAACCTCTCTATCCCTTTATTCCTCACAATTGTTCACTCTATCATCAAATGCAAGTTCCTACTAAGGTCTCGACTAAAAGGAGAGAGGTCTCGTGCCTAAAAAAAGACATATATTCAGAACTAATTAAGTAGTAAATCAGAGATCTGAGAATGAAGAGAGAAGGGTGAAACTAATAAAAAGATACGGATGAAATGAGATAAGAAAGCTAATTAGAGAATCTTTCTACTCCTGTTTAATCTTTCATACTCTTTCTCTGAAACCTTTCTAGTAAACCCTACTATTAAACTCGCCCTATCTATTCTATGGTTGAGGTAGTCGATCCTAGGACTGATTCCTCTCTATCTTCCGTGTTCTCCAACATCTAACGCAGACTTCTAGGTCTTGCCATTTTCTACCCGTTCCATGAGTTGCATCCATCACTCTTTCTAAAACAAGTTATCCTGCTTCCTTACAACCTTTAGAAGTTTGTCCTCGTAGAGCCTAATTCTCTTGTACATAAGCAATTGACTTTTGTTCCGAGGAAGGATTTGACTCGTGAAGCATATTTAGTAGTCAGAATATTAGCCTCTCATCCTCAACAGGCACAAGAACTGCTATGATGGTGGGTACCAGGTAAGGTTCATCGAGGTTCACGCTTTTCCTCTTGATCTCGCTCGTCAATCTTCTTCTTCTCAGAGTTTCGAGTACTCTGTGTGCCTTTGGATCAATCTGCTTTCCTAGTACTCAAATACACCAAGATTGTGAAGGAAAGACTTGCCCTGAGCCTTCGATCGAGCCTTGTTCGTGAGTTCACACTCTCTTTCTTATCTTTATCTTAATGAGATTGAAAATCTCAACACCTCGTCTTTCAATCGAGCATTTTTCTTATAAATCAAGTTGAGCCACTATTTTCTCGTAGATTCTGATCTCTCTTACCCCGACCTCTATTGGGGGAAACCTCTAACCCAACTCCTTCCCGAAGAAAGAGAAACTTGAAATTCAGTTATTTCTTAGCTCTTGAGCAAATTGATTCTCTTTATACAAGAATGAAAAATAAAACTCAATTTTCATTTTCTTACGTATATAAAAAAAGTAGAGAAAAAATAAGAAAGACTAGACAAGGTGGAATAGGTTATAAAATAACTCAACTGTAAGAAGATGGGCGAAGTGAATTTCTTATTCTTAGGAGTGCATTATGAAATAACTCGACTCAAAATAAAAGAATCAAAGAATTTAAAAAGAATTTGAAAGTGAGTTCCTTCCTTATCCAATTAGAATGAGCCCTTAGATTAATGGAAGAAGTTGACATATAATGTTAGGTGAAGTTTTCTCTCTTTGTATTTGCTTAACATATACAGATGGGTTAGATTGGTACTCCTCATATTTGTCTCTACCCATGTCTTAGCTTATTCCTTATTATACTCAGGTCATCGAACCCCTTATTCATTTCGTTTGTCTCGGGCACTGATCAGCCTCTCATTTCCTTTCATCTGATATAAGAAAGAACGAACTATCTCATCCCCATGATAATACAAAGGGAAAAGCCTATCGCCAATCTAATATCTACTCTAAAATAGAGGTCTTTTCTGATGTCGAAAGGGAATCGGGCTAGCCAAAAAGAAATTTCTTAATAGAGAAATAAGGAGTTTACACGTGGCATAGAATCAGCAGAAATGCGAGACGGAGGTAACGAGAGAGATTTATGATGAGTAGTGATCCCTGCTCAATGTTTCTACACCCAGGTCGTCTTACGTTGGATCCCTATCGAAAAGCTAGCTAAACATTTCCTTCGGGAGTTTTAGATTCCTCAGCCTCAGTTTCAAAATAAGCTCTCACTATTTCGTGGGACAAAGCCAATTATAGTTTGAACTTGGCTAAGGATGATCATTAAATGGCCAAAAGATGTATTTTCTTTGAATCTCACGAGTAGAAGAAAAGGAAAGAATTCGTTCTCACACAGACAGATAGGGAAATCGATGAACAAATGAAGCTCAAGCTGTCTTTCTTCTCATCTCTAGCCAAGTTTAAACTAGAATTGGCTTCCGAGCCCGTACATCATCAAGGAGATGAATTTCAGCTTGTGAGGCTAGTCAAGCTGCTTTATAGAGCTCCAACAGTCAAGACTGAGGGCAAATCATATTTCTTTTATTTCAGTGTGGGAATAAGCTTGGTTAAGAATAGAGCAGGTCAGGCAGACGCGTCAACTCACCAATGGGATTGGTTGGATGCCCCAAATAATAAATATTCATCAAAAGTAGTAACTAGGTGTCTGTCTGCTGCTGAGCTCAAAGAAATCTCATCCCGCTACATGGGAGTTCTGTGGAGAGAGAAATCCATCAAATTAGAGGGATTGCTCGCCCAATGAGGCCAAGGGACGAAGTAACCTGACCTAGAAAAGGAAGGTTTAGGGAAGTCCCATCATGCGACAGGATCTCCACGATTCGTACGGTAGCAGAAATGCTCGATTGATGGTGTCCCTATCTTTCACTTTTGAAGCTCTTATTTATCATAATGAAGGAAAAGAAAGAAAATATATGAAGAAGTTCGTACTCTAAGAGGAATCAGCTTTCAAAGTCCAAACCTTTGTATCTGGTAAAAAAGAAGATGAGGACTTTTCATACAATGTAGATAAATAAAAGACTCTGATCTTTAACCCGTGGGAGGGATTTTGGCAGTCGTAATTCTTCTTCTTGAAGTTGAAAGAAGAGAAGTAGCCTCATCTCTTTCATGAGATTTCATCTTCGTCTTAAAGGGCGAAGTCCCAACTAGTAATCTTCTCTCTTTTCCCTATCAACTTAGTATGAAAGAAAGAGAAGGAGAGTAGTTAGGCTCGAGTGAGTTGGAGAAGTTGAGACAAGACTGACAAGGTTTTTTATAATGATCTTGACTATTCAAAAGAATCGCATGAGAAGGGAATAGGAGTGTATTACGAACAAGAATAAGAAAGAGACCTACAGTTTACGCAGTTGAGGAGACGGAGTTAGAGAAGTCAATGAGAATCAGAGGACTCAACTTCACTCTATCTTCTCTGATTATTTCTTGAGCAGAGTCATCAAAATCCCTCGAGCAGGTCCTGTTTTCCCCTTTCCATATCGGAAGCTATCACTCATTTTCATAAGGCCTACATCAAGGTGCTTAGCCTACCGCAGAGTGGGTATAATGAAGAGTATGAAAGATAAGAGCTTTCAAAATTCTATTTTTTCCATATCTCACTACTACAAATTTGGCCTTCTTTGATGTGCAAAGCACGTCAAAAAATGTCTATCTTGATGGCCTTTACCCATCAAGTAGGCAGACATTAAGAAAGCCCGATCAGTTTTCTTGATGGTCAAAACATGTCATAAAAAACTCTTTCTTGATGGTATTGGCCATCAAGAAAAGGGACTTTGATGTTTTTTGTCCATCAATAAAACCAAAAAAAATCATCAAGAAAAACTAGTTTACTTGATGCCCAAAACATGTCATCAAAAACCTTTTCTTTATGGTATTGTCCATCAAGATAACCCTTTTTGTAGACATGTCTTGCCCATTAACAAAAATCTATTCTTGACGTTTTTCGCCTGTCAACTATAACAGCTTTAAAAAAATAAAAAAAATATATATGGGTTATTACAACCCTCCCATATATGTAACCCGTAATCAACCTCAAACAAGCTTAAAAAACCTGAAAATACCAAAACGTGAAAATATGCAAATTTCATTAATACAAATACAAACCAACTTCAAACAATTTCTTTTCTACTACATAACTTGCACAACTTTGCCACAACTTCAACACTACAGACTCACACAACTCCAGAACTCCAACAACTTGAAACTTATAACTTCACAACTTCAAACAACTTATGCAAAATATCAACAATCACAAATATAAAATTCATACCATTAGACCATATAATCGAAACACAAGTAACATATATTTCATAAACTTACTAGACATTGATTAAATAAACTAATTATTTTTCATTAATCAACTGTAAACCAATGTTTCTACAAAAAAGAAAGAGTATCTAACAAATAGGATCATATAAGACATATTCCTATAGAAATTGACATCATATCACAATATACATAAACCTATATATAAATATAAAAAGGATTGGTTCATTGAAATAAAGAACATGTATCATATATAGCATCCCAAAAAGTCAAAGTAATCAACTCTCATCGCGTCCTAGAAGTTCTGCCACTTGAATGTTTTTGTGCAAACTTAATAGAATGATCAACACCTTCTTCATGGTCCTTAGACAATCTATCTTTTATCATCCACGATTTATCCATTGTGTTATAACCTACTTAAATGAAATTAATGAGATAAATCACCTTAACAAAATCATATAACAAAGTATCTAAGTGATCACCATAACTGAAGGATAGTCATTTAATGTATCACAAAAGTAAGTATCATGATACACACAAGCTACTCTAAGCATATAAAGCAATGAGATGAAACATACTATATTAACGAGACAACTTACAAATAAATGAAATTGAAATAAAATGTGTAAAACCCTTGAGTTGCATTACTTACATTAAACTTATATCTAACACTACAAGAAAATGGAGCATTCCCGACGCCGAAAATCACGTCGGCATAAAGAACGTCGGGAATAAGGGCTTTCCCGACGCCCTCAACAACGCGTCGGGAGATGCGTCGGGAAAACAATCTTTCCCGACGCACCACGAAGGCGTCGGCAAGAATACGTCGGGAAAAGGGGCTTTTCCCAACGCCGTGCACAGTGCGTCGGGAGCGGCGTCGGGAATAGGGGTTTTTCCCGACGCCGCGTGAAACGTTGGGAAAAGGGGTTTAATGAGCGTCGGGAATTCCCCTTTTCCCGAAGCATTTTAAGGGATTTCCCGACGCCTCATGACTGCGTCGGGAAATCCCCTTTAAATTTGTTTCAGTTCTGTATTCACAGAACCGAAGCCGAGAGGAGAGGAGAAAAAGAAAGGAGAAGAAGAAGAAGTCGCCGCAGCCGTTCTTTCCTTTTGTTCCGCCGCCGTCCGTCGCCGACCGCCCTCGCCGTTGTTCCTCGTCGCCGTCTGCCACTTTAGGTAAGTGAAATATGTAAATTTATTTAGTTTAAGTTTATGTTTTAGGGTTTTTTTTTGATAAAAATTAGTTTAGGGTTATTTTTTATGAAAATTAGTTTAGGATTTTCTTTTGGAATAGATTTTTGTTTGTTAAATGTATTTTTGTATAGAGTGTGTGTAATTTGTAGTTGAATTGAAATTTGAAATTTGAATGGTTTAGGATTTTTGTTTTAGAAAATTGAATAAAATTGAATGGGGGGGAGGGGGGTTGAATTGGGGGAGGGGTTTATTGTTAAATTGAAAATTGAATTGGGAGGGGGGTTTATATTTGAATTGAAAATTGAAAATTGAAAATTGAAATTGGGGGGGGGGGGGGGGGGAGGGGAATTTATAGTTGAATGGAAAATTGAAATTGGAGGGGGGGGGAGTGGAGTTAATAGTTAAATTTAAAATTGAATTGGAGGGAGGGGGTTTAAGTTAAATTGAAAATTGAGATTGGGGGGGGGGGGGGGGGGGAATTTATAGTTGAATGAAAAATTGAAATTGGAGGGGGGGGAGTTAATAGTTAAATTGAATTGGGAATGTAATATGTGTGTTAAGATTTGTTTTTGCTATCCTGCAGTTATGGTAGCTTTTTTGTTCTGAATTTGTTTATGTTTGGGATGGCTATCCTGCAGTTATGGTAGCCTTTTTTGTTTTGAATTTGTTTATGTTTGGGATGGCTATCCTGCAGTTATGGTAGCCTTTTTTGTTTTGAATTTGCTGGTATCAAGGGGTGGTAGTTAGGATAGCTTGAAGTATTTTGTTGTTAATAATTAGGTTGTGTTGGCTATTCTGCAGTTATGGTAGCCTTTGTAGTTTGGAGGGGTTTGTAGGATGTGAAGATATTTTGAAGTATTGTGTTGTTAATAATTAGGTTGTGTTGGCTATCCTGCAGTTATGGATAAGGGTTGGATGAAACTTAGAAATAAGTTATCCCTTGAGTATAGACATGGAGTGACCCAATTTTTAGAATTTGCCAAATTTCACGTTGATGCTTACGGACGATTGAGGTGTCCATGCAAGAGATGTTTGAATTTAAACTGGAGCTCATTAGAGGGTGTGGAAAGACATCTGCTGACTATAGGAATATCCCCCTACTAAACAGAATGGGTGTATCATGGAGAGTCATTAAGCTATAGAGGTACAGAAAACTTTGAGGAAGGAACTAGTAGTAATCCTTTTAATGAAGGAACTAGTAGTACACAATTTAATGAAGAAGGTGATATCTTTGGTATGCTAAATGATTTACAAGCCCCTATTGAACATGAAGAGGAAATAGAGGAATTTCGTTTGGAAGATGAAATGGCGATGAATGTTGGGGTAAATATAGATGAAGATACAACAAATAATATATTTCAGGACTTATTGAATCAAGCACGTAATGAGTTGTACCCCGGTTGTTCTGAATTTTCGTCGTTGAATTTTTTGGTTAAGTTGATGCATGCGAAAGTTATAAATGGTTGGAGTAACAAGTCGTTCGACATGTTGTTAGAACTTTTAAGAGCAGCGTTTCCAATGTGTAATAGTACTATTCCTAGTTCATTTTATGAAGCAAAACGAAAACTTCGTGACTTGGGCTTGGGATACGAGACTATTCACGCGTGCAAGTATGATTGTGTATTGTATTGGAAAGAGTTTGCTGATTTGCAACATTGTCCTACATGTGGCGAGGCTAGGTACAAGGTTAATCATAATAGAGGGAAAAAAATTCCGCATAAGGTATTGCGCCACTTTCCTTTAGTACCTAGATTACAGCGCTTGTTTGTATCGCAGGAAGGGTCTGCTGACATGAGATGGCATAGGGACAAACGTGTTGAAACAGATGATGTGTTGAGACATCCAGCTGATGCAGAGGGGTGGAAGCACTTTGATTCTGAATTTCCTGATTTTGCTTCTGATCCACGAAACGTGCGTTTGGGCTTGGCTTCAGATGGGTTTAACCCATTTGGTCAAATGAGTACCTCGTACAGTATGTGGCCTGTTGTGTTACTTCCTTACAATTTGCCACCATGGAAATGCATGAAAGAGACAAATTTCTTTATGTCATTGCTCATACCCGGTCCTAAATCTCCTGGTAGGGAAATTGATGTGTATCTCCAACCATTGATTAAGGAATTGAAAGACTTATGGACTTTTGGGGTGCGTACGTATGACTCTCTTACAGGTCAGTTCTTTCAGCTATACGCAGCCTTGTTGTGGACGATTAATGACTTCCCGGCGTATGGTGACCTATCAGGGTGGAGTACGAAGGGGTATCAGGCATGTCCTATATGCATGAGTGATAGATCGTCCTTCGGGATACGAGGTAGAATATCTTTCATGGGACATAGACGCTATCTTCCACAGAATCACGTGTGGCGTAGAAGTAGGCTACACGATGGAAAGGTAGAGCGTAAGGCTCCTCCTATGGTGATGAATGGGCATGAAATATTAGAACAACTAGATCAGTTGGAATTTCCAGTTATGAGTAAACATCCTTCAATACAGGATAAGAAAAGAAAGAGAGCTCTTAATTGGACGAAGAAAAGTATTTTTTTCAATCTTCCTTATTGGTCGAGACTTTTGTTACGTCACAAACTTGATGTAATGCACATTGAGAAGAATGTTTGTGACAATTTGATTGGTACGAAATTGAACATCGAAGGGAAAACGAAGGATACCACGAATGCTAGGTTGGACTTACAAGATCTGAAGATAAGAAAGGATTTACATCTTGTAGAAGTGGGTAACCGATTGGTGAAGCCACATGCGAGCTACACGTTGACTACCAGTGAACGAGTAGAGTTTTGTAAGTTTCTGAAATCAGTTAAGTTTCCCGATGGATTTGTTTCCAATATATCGAGATGTGTGCATGAAAGAGAGGGGAAAATATCAGGACTAAAAACGCATGATTGTCATGTTTTATTACATCGACTGCTACCAATTGGTATTCGAGCATTCTTACCGAAGAACGTATACACTGCTATAACCGAATTATGTAATTTTTTCCGTGACTTGTGCGCCCGAACGATAAGAGTAAGTGATCTAGACAGATTGCAAGCAGATATCATAATCATACTTTGTAAGTTGGAAAGAATATTTCCACCTGCCTTTTTTAGCGTTATGGTGCACCTTGTCGTTCACTTACCATATGAAACGAAGATTACTGGTCCGGTTTCTTATAGTTGGATGTATCCGATTGAAAGGAGTCTACGAACGTTAAAGCAGTATGTTAGAAACAAAGCACGTCCTGAGGGGTCAATTGCAGAAGGCTATATCATGAATGAATCTAGTACCTTTTGTTCACGTTACCTACGTGGTATAGAGACTCGATTCACAAGAGATGAGCGAAATGATGATACCATTGTAGAGAACGAGGTAATTGGTGACTTTGAAATTTTCAAGCAGAAAGTACGACCTTTAGGTGCATCAAGTGTTTGTGCTATATCAGAGGAAGAGAAACGACTCTTCCATTGGTACATACTGAATAATGCTGACGAAATATTAGAGTATCGCAAGTAAGCATATTCATCATCTTTGTAATTTTTAAATATTTGTTATATATTGTTCTTACAGAAATTAAACTCATCTCTATTAGGAAACATTTGAGGCTCCAACGTCGACATGCTCAAACTTCTATGGATTTGTATAAAATACATGAACGAGCATTCCCTGAATGGTTTCGAGCACAGGTGTTAGAACTGCGTCAGTCTGCAAACCTATCTGATGATTTCTTCTCACTAGCGATGGGACCATCCTTTGACGTTCATTGTTACAATGGATGCATCGTTGGTGGTGTAAGATTTCACACTATTGAACTTGATTCTCGACGTACTACTCAAAATAGTGGAATAATGGTCATTGGTGAAAGCGATGCAAGTGGAACTGGAGACAATAATTTCTACGGTGTTCTGGACGAAGTGTTGCACGTACAATATCCGTTGGGAAGAAATGTATGGCTATTTAAGTGTCGGTGGTATGACACGGACGTAAACAAAAGTCAAAGAACGACACACATTGAAGTAGGGTACAAATCTCTCAACACATCCCGATTTTGGTACGCGGAGGAACCTGTAATTCTTGCAACTCAAGCACATCAAGTTTTTTATGTAGATGATCCAAAAAATGGTATCAATTGGAAAGTTGTGCAAGTCATCCAAAATAAGCGTATTTGGGACGTGCCAGAAGTGGAGGATGTTCAGAATGACCATATTAATATAGTAGAAGTTGTTGTAAGCCACCAAGTGGATGACCACATCGAGGATGACACTCTATGCAGAAATGACGTTGATCCCACAATCGTTGAAAGACCGGTTGTGCGTCATGTCACTGACGACTTCATCGACGATGTGGATGAACACTTGTCACATGCAAGCGATGAGGAATTATAGTGACAAATTAAACCACGTATGCACATATTTATATCTAGTTTATATATTTTGATTCTAGCTATGTGTTTGTATTTGGTTATTGAATGTTTGTTTTTTATATGTCCATAGTCATTATGTCATATCGACGATCAAGTTTTATGGAGACGGACGATATGTTCCTCCAGTTTGAGGAGGATTTAGATAACATTGCGGGAGGGTCGTCATCTGTGGGCGACAATACGGGTGAGTCTAAGAATTTTATTCATTTTTAACTTACAAATATTTCATGTAGGGGTTCCTAACTTTATATCTTATTGTCTATTTATTGAGCAGGGTCTTCTTCTCAACAAACGACTCCGACTCCTAGGAGACGTGCGCAGTCTCGACTCTTGGAGTTAGAGCACCACATTGCAATAAATGGGCGCATTCCGATGACGATCGCCCCTGGAGCGGAGAAGCCTATTTCTCCACACGCCGTTCGCTTCAGCCAAGCGATAGGCGTGTGCGTGCGAAAGACATTTCCCGTCCGCTGTCTTAAGTGGACGGACGTTGGGAGAGAATACATTGAGGTCGTCAAGGGCGACCTCCAGGTAATTAAATGCACTACACATTTATATATGATTTCATTTGAAACATATCTAACTTTAACCAATCTAATGTGTTATGTTTGTAATGTGCAGCGATTCTTTGTGCTTGATTTCAATGATCAAGCAATGAACAGGTTTGTTGAGCATCAGATGCTCACGACCTTTAAAGAGTTCCGGGCCGACTGTCATAAACATTTCAAAAAGTACAGCGACCCGGAGGAGGCTCGTGCCAACCCACCAAACGCATTGGTTGGACGTGATGAGGATTGGCACTTCCTCTGCGACCATTATATCAGCCGTGCATTCCAGGTATTTGTCATGATTAATTATGATAACAAGTTTTTATATGTATAAGAAATAAACAATATAATTGTTTTAATGCAGGAGCAATCACGGACAAACAAGGCTGCTAGACAGAAGCAGCCTTACAATCATAGTAGCGGGTCCAAGTCGTTTCTACAACGACAGTATGAGCTCGCTGAAAGAAGAGGGCAGCCGGTCGATCGTGTGGAACTGTTCCGGGAAACACACGTTCGAGCTGGGACATTCGTGTCGCAGGCCGCCGAGGATGCGCATGTAAGTTATACCCTTATTAATTATCCACTTTTATTATATATTTTTGCGCGTTACCTAACATAATTTTTAAATTTGTTGCAGAATCAAATGCTGGAACTCCAATCCCAGCCTACCCCAGAGGGTAGTCAGCCACTCTCTGAGGATGAGATATGCGATCAGGTGTTGGGTAGACGACCAGGCTACTCAAAAGGCCTTGGTTGGGGACCCAAGCCGAAGGCCCGCAGAACGGCAAGTGCAAGCAGTTCGTCGACATCTTGTTCGCAGTCCACACAAAAAGAGATTGAATTACAAGCTAAACTTCATGAAGCTTTGGAACGGATTGAAGTACAAGATAGAAATCACCAAGCATTAGCTTCACAAGTGGAAGCTATGAAAAAGATGATTGAAGACCTAACTCGTGCACAACAGGGACCACCACATGATCCCTAGCCCTGCGGTACGTCGTATATGTCTCTATTATTCTTAAGTTTTTGCAATATATGATTATGTATTAAACTTAGTTATTTTTATACCATTTTTAGGACCGAAGGTGTAGAATGACGCGCATACGCACCTCGTTGGGAGATTGGGTCTTATGTTTATGTTTTTTGTATATTGAGAACTATATTTTCTTGTAGTCAACTTATTCGTATTATTAATTTTAATTCTATTTTTTAATTTGTGTTTGTATATTTATTAATTTAATCCAAAACGTCGCCAAATTTTTTTGAGCAATCCGAACATCATTGTGAATGTTTGAGCAAAATATTATAAGGAAAAAAGTAAAAATAAAATATTTAAAAATATATATAAAAAATATTTCCCGACGCCGTCGATGCCGACGCATCTCACGGCGTCGGGAAAGCCTTTCCCGACGCCGTACCAAATCGGCGTCGGGAAAGCCTCTCGCGACGCATTTCCCCCGACGTTCTTCCCGACGTCGTTTTGTACGTCGGGATATCCTTTCCCGACGTGCTTTGCATTTTCGCCGACGTATTTGTGCGTCGGGAGTACCCACGTCTCTTGTAGTGTAAGTAACTACCATAACTACAAGACAGTCATTCAATACATCAGTAAAGTAAGCATCACGATACACTCAAGCTAATCTAAGCAAAAATGATTATTGTGGAATAGTTGTTGGTTTTGAAGATACAAAGTCAGAAAAATACCTTACACTTGGAAAGATGCCTAATTGTACTTGACCCAAAGATCACTAGTCCCTGGTGAACAGTTAACTGTTTCAATGCTTAAAAATTCAACTCTTTTATTTATGAAACAGAGATGAAAGACATTGTAAAACATTCAAAGGAAAAACACAATTTTCAAAAACCACATAAAATGCTTGGTTCCTACCAACCAATGTAAAAGTATATCTAGTGTAAGATCTCAATCCAAAGAGAAACCTTTTTTAGTGCTTTTTCAGTTATGATATTAAACAACAATTGATGTTTCAATCCATGAATGTATCACTTTCTTTTACAAATATAATAAAATTCAGCATATAAATATACAATTTCATTTCCACAATTGAATGAGCCTCCTAATCAATGATAGGCATATCCAAAAGGTGTATTTTTTGTATGTCAATACTCATTTCTTGGTGTCATTATACCCAACATTGGAATCCACCCAAAAGTTAATATCATGAGTTCTTCCTCAAATTTGAAACTAATCAGTATTTTCACTTATTTCTATTAGCAAAACATAGGGACACGCATACATTTGAATAATAAGACCGTGTGACAATTATACATTATGACTATATCATCAACTCACGAGGATGTTGTACAATTATTAGATTAAATAAGCCGAATAGAAAATGTTTACCTAAAAAAATTATTATTTAATTTGAATTCTTTTTATGATTTCTAAATTTTGACTTGAGAGACCAATAGCTTAGTCGCATGTTCTTTTCCCACCTTTGTCATCTTCATCCTATAACCAAAAAAACACATTAGGACCAATAAAACGAGCTTGTTCGTTAGACATTCAACTATTTATTGTTCTCAATCGAATTTTATGATCAAGACAACAAGAATTATTAAAATTGAGTTTTTTGTTATTACCTTAATCTATAAAAAAAAATGTTTGAATTGACAATCGTGAGAGGAGAAAATTGTTGTGAATCTTGCTTGAAATAAGGATAATGATGAGAAAGAGGTAAACAACAATAGAGAAACTACAAATTGAAAATACTAAAAAAGAAAAATTAAGTCAAATGAGAAAGGAAAAAAGATTACAAAACGTTGTTATTACTTACGAAGGAGACTAATTTCATGCTGGTGGTGGAAGTAGCACAATTACGTAATTGAACAACAGTAATGATTGAAGGCTAATTTTGTGTATATAATGAAAATGTAGAGTCGCATGCATGTCATTCTATTTAAGGTATTGTTTCTTCCTTATTAAGTGAAAGAAAACTACTTTGGTGCATATTCATTGCAATCCACTCAAATCTCAAATTGGTTCAATTACAATAACAAATACTAATTTCTTCTTTTAATATATATATAACAGGAAAAAAAAAGACAGAAAATTACCTTGGCTCAGATTTGCACCTCTAATATCTACAATTATTCCATCAATATCCATGCAAGAGAGAAATTAAGATATATAGAAGATAATAAAGACGATAGTCTTAGAGAGCAAAGCATGCAAAAAACCGAAATAAACACGTAGCAAACAAAACATGAGTGCAACCTACTGAACTGCAACCATTCTTTTTGGTGAAAGATGTGCATACCAAATTGCACCCAATTATTACTCCGCACAAAATAACATACAAACAAAGATCGTCCACGTAAGAAAATCTAACCAATGCACCCATTCTCAAGGTAATTAGAATTTAGGAAGAAGAATGAGAACAAGAGAGATGATATTTAGAAGAAAAAATGAACTTGAAGCACCACACAAATGAGTTAGAGATTTGGGGGATGAAAAATAGAGAAGGCGGGAGAGGGAGATAATTGAACAAAATCGAAAATGGAATTTCAAGCGGCATACTGAAATCTTTGAAATTTAGTTTTCTTTTTTTTAGAAATTTAGTTTGCTTTTTTTTCTTTAATTAAACTTTTATTTAAAATTTTGGTTTTAAAATATTAAATAAATAATAGTATATAATTTTTACTTGTTTTTTTGTTTTCTTTTTTAATTTTGTGTCAAAAAAACATATCTTGTGGTTGTATAATTAATTCTTAGCAACAATTAAAATTTTGTTACAATTGAATATCGAGCACTACAATTTAAAAAATGTTGTGAATAATAAATAAGATGAAAAAATGGAAGAAAGGTACTTCGGGGAGAATGGCGAAAACAAAAAAGATCTTCAAATTGAATGATCTAACAACCGCACATAAATTTTAGCATCGGATAGAAGGAAAGTAAAATAAAATAAATAAATAACAAGTAATTAAAAGATGCATTCTTCTCCTACTGAATCAAGAATCTGGGTTTTGAATACTACATTTATTAGTAGCATTGTGCTTGACGAACATATATATTTGAATACTAATTTACTTTGATGAACAAAGGGCAGACGACGGCACATAGTGAATGGAGCTTCGAGTGGCGGAATTGCATTGTGACCTTCGAGAGGTGAAGTTTCATGATGTCGAGCAACAGACTTTCGGTGACTTTCGAGCAATGGAATTACGTGACGTAATTGCCAGAATTACGTGACCTAATTTAGTTGAAGTTTTTTTTTTAAGGTGTTTCTTGATGGAACACATGCCTTTTGCAAGTGTGATTTTATTCTTTTGGCATTCGAGAAATCTTATTTGTAAAACTATTAATTTATAACCATATGGAAAATATGTTTTCAATACAATGTGAAAATATATTATTTAATGGAATCTTAGAAGTTTAATAGATCGATAAAAGAGATGAATTATATATTAGATAAAGAGTCATTTTCTTAGATGTTTCTTGATGGGCATTGGCTATCAAGGAAATAATTTCAAAAAATTGGGACCATCAAGGAAAACCTTAGTAAAATACCAATTTATTTTTCAAATTATTTGGGCATTGCCCATTAAAATACGTTTTCCTTGATAGCTAATGCCCATCAAGGAAACCATTTTAAAAACCAATTTATTTTTCAAATTATTTCAAAAATGTCAAGTAATTACTTTTCAAAACTTTTCAAAAAGAATTTCCACGATTACTTGATGGGCAATGACCATCAAGTAATATGGTATTTTTGATATGTATTGTCCATCAAGCAATGCTTTTCTTGATGATTTTTTATTATCAACGAAAGCCCAACCCAAACACTCACATATTTTACTATTTTTCATGTGGCCACAAAATAAGGGGTCTTTTCTTAATAGTCCTGACCGTCAAGAAAACCATTGCATCAAGAAAAATATTTTTCTTAATGGTCCTTTGCCATGACCTTCAAAAAATCAAAATTTGTGTGTGTCAAGAAAGGCCAAATTTGGAGTAGCTTCTTCTTAAATAATCTTAAGCACTTTATCTTCTTATTAGTTAAGCGAGATCGGGGTATCGATCTCCTGGAAAGGTTACGCTCCACCGTTCTGTAGGGTAGTTTCTGAAGCTAACCACAAATGAAAAGTTGATTAGCTCATAAGACAGTGGAACTAGCCAAAGCAAGAAAGAAACTCCACACCTCGACCTGTCTCTCAGATCAGTCTGAATGGTAAGCGGTTCACTCACAATCAATTTTCATAGCCTAACTGACGAAGGCGAAGGGAAAGGAAAGGAGAAGACCTCTTGAATGAGATCTTTCATAATCTCATATCAAATCTTCCCCCCATTTAAGAAAGGAAAGGGAAGTAGAAGGAGAGATAGTAGCCCTTGTTTAAGCAGTCGCCTTTGTTGAGGGTTACGCTTCTTATTTGATAAGGCAAATAGAAAGAAAAATCATGGGATAAAATTGACATCTGACCAGTAAATAAAGAAAGATGCCATGGGCCAATGCATGCATAAGGCATCTTTCTCCTTCAAAAGAAGAACGATTGAAACCTCTACTGGTAGAAGCATCATAAGAAGAGATAGGGAAGCCACGAGAGCAGGCACTACCTCTCATTTCCTACCTCTTCTAAGGTAGTTTCGAAATGGTCTTTGCCTTCATAGAAAAAGAGTGGCCCATGAAGCGATGGGCTTTTCCCTTCTCGTTCGTAGACTCAGTTAAGCCACTACCAATCCTTCTCCTTTAAGATTAGATGCCTCAACCGCAGAGTAGAGGTGAAGATTGAATATCGCGTAGTTGGTCGGTCTCACCTTTCTCTTCTTATAGTAGGAGTTTTTGTCCCATAGCTCAGAATATACATTTGAATCAATCCATAGTTCATCCTCTTATCCATTTCTTCTCCTTCCATTTTCACTTTCCTTCTCAATTTCATCGATCAGTTTATGAAGGAGAAAGAGTTATAAAAAAGACCCTCTCGATCGAGATCGTCTCCTATGTAACTAAACTCAGAAAGGGTTAGAGAGTGGGGCTGGGAGAGTGAAAGAGTCAGCTTGAACTCACCCACCTTCAAGGTCTCTTTCTAGTTATTCATTATCTTTTGCAGTCATGACCTACCGATAGGGAAGACGAAGTTAGCCCAAAGTGGTATCGTACACAATCTCTTGATATAAATAAGCGATGGGCTAGGGGGCTAGAGATTGTTCACTCAATCTCGGGAAGGAAGTTAAACCAAAGCTAAGAGGCTCGTAGACTCTTTTTTCGATATAGCATTTCCTTCACAATCTCGGAGAAGGCCACCAGCACCTGACTGACTTACCATAATGTCCCGCGGCAGCACACAATGAAAGTCTTACTTCCTTCCTCTTGGAAGAACCATCCTTATTTCATTTTCATCGGAAGGAAATTCCCAAGCAATCCACTTGGGCTCAGTTTTGAATAGAAAGCATAGACATCCATCTTGATTCCTTAGATTAGCGAATTTCAAGTCGGAGTCTTTCTTTTAGTCAAGCCTTTCATTCAGTTCAAATATAGTGAGTGAGTAAGGAGGAAGTCCCATAATCATGAAATTCTTCCTGATTTTTTGAGTAGGTTTGGAAAGAAAGGATGGCTGAGTGGTTGAAGTTAGGCATCGCTTTGCTAAATTGACATATAATATTACATATTCCCTCTTGTCCACGGAACGGTTGGCTCTCTCTCTTTCTTAAGGGTTGATAGTTGGTTCATTAGGAAATTTTGAGAATCCTTCCCTTGAAATAGGGATGATATCTTCATTGAATTAGCTTACTCACAGCAGTCCTACGATCAGGTCTTGTCTCTCCTCTCTGAAAGTTAGAAACCATATCATTTCTACTGAATGAGATGTCCCTTGATCTATAAGTAGCAGAAAGCTTTACATTGAACCAAAGGAAAGAAGCGTCCTCCGTAGCTTAATGATTAACTTCAGGCATTTTAGGATATTCTCAAGAAGACCAAGTTGAGTAAAGAGAATTTAATTGTAGAATCGGATTGAAGCTTGGACTCCTTTTAATCAAGCGCCTTTCAAATCTAATGATTCTTTTTTGCACTCGTCTTCTTTCAGTCGAGCCCTTGTTCATTGATTCAGTCGAGCTATTTCATAGCCTCCTCTCTCAACTCCTCTCAACTCTCATATTACATTGAGCCTCTATTCGCAAATTCTTTGCGCCTTCGTAGCGTAATGCGAGCCCCTTTCGCTACTCAGTTTTTAAGTCTCCTTATCAATGAGACCACTAAAACAAGTCAAGATCAAATTCTTTGCTCCTAACTATGGGTTCAAAGAATGATCAAATGACTTAGCTAAAAAAAACTAATTTTTGAATATGGATTTCTTTCGTTGCACTCCTTTTAAGAAGATAAGGAGTTTCGCATATCCCCTCTCCTTACAGTTGAGTTATTTCATAGCCTTCTGACGGACCCTTAATTTAATCCATATTAACCTGTCTTTCAGACGGAAGAGGCGTGAAGAGAAGCAATTGTGAAAGATCAAAGCTCTTTGAATAAAGAGACTCAAAACGAAAGGTGTGAAGCAGCTCGACTAAAAAGGAGAGGCAAAAAGAATTTGCGAGAAGCTCATTGAATAAAGACTTATCTTCTTAAAAGGAGAGCAACGAAGTGAATAAAGGGTGAAAAGAATATTTTAGAACAAGGCTCTGTAGGAGAAGAAAGCTCCAAATGAGGTTGAATGAATATGAGTTCCTACATTCGTTCGTTCTTTCATTCATTCCACTAGAAAAATATGAGAGCTTTCCATTTGATCCAATAAGTCAAAGATGGAACTAGACAATCATTGAATAAAAAGTCTCATTGATAAGGAAGGTATTTCATGAGTCCTCCGCTCAGGTCCTCAAAACCTCTTTGATCCTAACAGATGGTCCATAGAAGTTGAAAAAGAATGATCGAAGGACTTCAGACGATTCAAGTAGCAGAGCAGTCTTATTTGAATCTTCTTCTTCTTCCTTATACCTTTGATTTTGATACTTTCAGTGGATATCATGGTCCTATATAGCTTAATAAGTCTACCCTTCATCAACTTCAAGAACGAATTGCATTTTAATGCCTCTATATTTACGTCGAAGTTTAAAGGCATTGTTTTGCCCAGCAGGGTGTCTCATCTACGGTAAAGCTACTCGGTATCGCCTCTTTAGTGTGGAATTGAATGAGTCCTCTTGATGGGCACATACTTTGGTCTTCTTTACAAATGTCCTTTCGTATTAAGAATCGAGCCTACACTCCTGCTTATTAGCAAAATGAGAATTAACATTGGAATTTGAGCTTTGTTTTGAAACTACAAAGAAAAGTTGCATAAGATCACCTGGATAATCTTTAGGAAAGAATCAAACTAGCCTACCGCTACATGGGACTTTCTTACTCTCCTCCTCCCTGAAAATCCGCTCTTTATTCAATGATCTTTGAGCCTCTGCTCCATTATGTGGAGCTTTAGGTTAGATAAGAGTTGTCAGACGCTTGAAGTCGGATACTTTACTTCATGGTTAAACAAATCTTCAACATCTGCAAATTTAGCATTAGCGTTCTGCGCTTGTCACACCCCCTCCCAGACTACCTGTTAGCTTAGACCGAAAGATGGCGTGAAGCCGACTAACAATGCTTTACTTTACCTGTATCTATCGACTCTATTTAAAACTTTAATTTGATGAACTTGCCAATCTAGTATATAAACTATTATACATGCAATAAAACATAGTGGATCCTAGGCTAGTCAAACACATACATGAAGTGTACCTCGGAATTAACTGATTTCACGAGTAAACCTAAAGACACCTTAATCAAAATATAACCAACAAAAATTTACAGACCGCAGCTCCTGAAGCTTATACAAACTGTGGAGTATCTATAACATACAAGGGTGTATATACATCATAACACAACAGACTCTATGCCCAACTCAAAACACGTACTGACAATCGATAACGGAGCTTCAGCAGACTAAGGCAGTCTATCAGGCACCAGGAACTCGATCTTTACCTGAAAAATGGGTAAAACATTTTGGAAAGAGTGAGCTATAAAGCTCAGTGAGTGCCTCCGTTTAAAACTATAAATTTAAAGATAAGAGCACGTGAAAACTTTTCACATATAAATCTGTTTATACAAGTCGTAAATGTAAACGTGTAGTAGTAAGAATAGCTTTCTCAAATACTCAGCATGTTCGTCATTGAAATCTAGCAAGGCATATCAAGTATATCAAAGCATTTTAACTAACATGACAAATCTACGTTGTGTAGGGTACACCCAGTACAACAACCTTTACAAGCTCTACGATGTAGTGGGGCCCACCTAGCACTCCTATCGTCTTTGACGTAGTGGGGCCCCTCCACACTCACGACAGCATCGTTGTTACAGAGTATACTCAACGTCAACAACGGAATCTAACTAATGTGCACACGGTAATCTCTAGCCTCAGGCTCAAGATCTCAGTCATGTAGTTAATGAAAATTTCATAAATCGTCTAAAAATATTAAAACGTGCATGCTTATAAATTTTACACAGAGCTCAAACTTTACTCGGCTCTTTCATGGAAAGCTGTAGCTCTTAAAACAAAACTTTTTACTAATTCATGCTTTGCTTAAAACATGGTGGTTTAAATACTTTCCAAACATTTAATATCCACATGCTAGCATAAATTTCATTAAGAAATCTAGTTTCCAAACATATACTTGAAAATAATCATGAAATTCAAAGACCTTTCATGATTTTGGAAATAAACATTCATCGCATTCAATCGTAAGTAATAGTTATGAAAAATATTTCAAAATTGGTTTTGTCACTCACAGTCTTGGACTAGATCATTGGTCTATAAGCTCGGTTTAATTCTTCTCGGCCTGCCAACAACCCAACCGAGTATTAGAACTCTGAACATTCAGGTTTTCTAAAGATATACATAACATGTCGCACTAAAGATGACGCTCATGAAAACAAAACTTAAGAAATAAAATCCTATTTCAACAACTCTATGAAATTTCCAGCTTTCTAACATAAACTTCAAATGACTATAAATTCCTCAACAATTAACAAAAAGAGTGTTCTTTATATCAAAATCTTCATTTTGAGGTCCTCTAAAACTAACCTGAAGACATGTAAATCTGATTCCCTGTGAATAAACTCAGATAACCCTCGAAACAGAACAACTTCAAGAATCGCGCGCACACGACCTCTTTAACTTGTCCCTACAATTTAACTTTTTTTAGTCGTTTTTGGTTCACGATTACTTCATGAAAGTTGTAGTAAATTGAATAAGCTTTCAAACCAAACCAAATAGAGATCCTAACTCCACCAGTACACTCTGAAATACAAGAAAACCCAGAGTCCTTCTGATTTCGGGTGAAAACAAACTGCCCTGTTTTCTTCATCAAAAAGCACCCAATGAATATCCGAATTTGCTCCAACTTTCTTCATAAAATTTGTTTGAAAATGAGTTATCTTTCAGTAAGTTTAAACCTCACCTCTTAATTCCTTTTGAAGAGTTCTAATCGAATTAAAAACAAGTGATGTGCAGAATGAACCAAGATTCAGCCATGGATACACTTTGCTTGAGTTCTCCTCTTCTTCAACCTCAAAACTCTAGTAAAATTCCTCTTCTTCTTCCTTCCAAACTCTCTCTTAAATGTTCTCTGTAAATTGAAGAAGGAAAAATGGAAAATTGATGAGAACTTTTCTTCAAAAAGTTTGGCGATGAAGGGAAAAGAAGAAGAAGAAAAGAAAAAATGAAATTTTCTTCTCTTTTTTTTTTCCTTTTATCCTTTCTTTTCTTTCTTTTCTTTATTTTACTTAATAAAACCATTATATATATATATATATATATATATATATATATATATATATATATATATATACACTTAATTTCCATCTTCTTTTCTTTTCTTTTCCACATTTAAAGAAATTAAACCAAGAAAATATCGGGTTTACAGCGCTAGCCAAGAAATTTCTCTCTAATATAAAGGAAAAATAATGCAATCTAACGACACTAAGAACCTACCTTCAAGTCACCGCTCCATGAGAAGGTTCATGCTTATCACTCTGTCCCAATCGAGAAGAGACAAAAGAAAGGGAATTCTACCCTGTCATCAGAACCCTTGTTTATCCACTAATATTATAGAAGTGAAGTTGAAAGCCCTATGAGTGTGTACACAAATTAAATAAGAAAAGCACCAGGACGAAGAGTGACATCATCATATTGCTCTACTTAATGTGAATGGTTCAAAACATAATGCGATAACTCGAATAAAAGAAGTCTTACATGAATGGGATGGCAAACAATATTGTGTCACCTTGAATAAGGGTTGGAGCACCCTTTGTGGCTATGTTACAAAGCAAGACAGGAGCCCCTACGTCTGGCGAAAGTTCTCCCTAAATAACATATTAAGGGAAGTCGAAGCTTCCAGAAAGCATAGAAGGATGTCGGTCATGAGCACGACACTCAAGCAGGATCGTATGAAGTGGATTTTCCAAAAGATAGATAATGACGACAATTTCCTACATTTAAGGAAAGATCTGGAGATTGCGGAGCTCCTCTTATCCAAATACAGCACTGTGAGGATGGAAAGACTCACAGCGCATAAAGATGTAGGAGATATCAGCTATGGAACTACGAGTAACCTATCTCTCAGGGAAAGGGCGGCCCAAGAATAGACCACGGAGCTCTTGGAAGAAAAGTAAAAAATGCTAGATTGGATAGCCATAAACCTTGTCTTCTAGAGGTCTATAAAGACAAAGTAGCTCTTTGTCTATGGTTCGCTAAGTACACCAAAAACCTTATGGAGCAGCGCGGAGGCTATATTCATGTGAGACTCACCTACTCGGCAAGAGTGCAGGCTAGATGAAAAGTGTAAGAGAACTTTTCTCAAAAAGGCTAATGTACCCATTGGGAAAACCGGATTCTAGAAAGCTTCACTAATAAGGACATCCCTTGGTCAAAACACGTAATGTCGTTCAACTTCTATTCCAGCTTAGAAGACTTGCAAGAGAAGAGGATCGTGGCAACCTTATACAGTTGTATGTGCGGCTGCCTATGGGCAGATCGTGGGAAATCCACATCTTAAATAAAGACTATCAACGAAGAACAAGCTGTAGAAATACCTGTAAATGACCCGTCCTCCAGGCTTGTTTATTTCACTAAGTAGGCTATCATAAAAGGGTCAAATCCCTCAATAAAAGGGCTTCATATGTGTAGGTGGCTGAAGGAATTTTAGGTTCATCTTGACCTGCACTCCTTAACAGTCACTTCGTTTTGCGCCTCCTTTTGAGTTTTTTGGCTTCTTATTGACATTAGAAGCAAAGAATTTGTGAAGCAGATTTTTCACTCAAAAAAGTCCTGGGACGAACGCTTTCCACTGATTTCAAACTTCCTTTTTAGTTCTAGCTTTAACCCGAATGAGCGCTATCGGGGTCTATTTGTTAGAAACCAGAGGCTTTACGAATTCTCACACCAAACTTGGGACCTGAATGTCTCTTCAAAAAACGCTAATCTAACATCAAAATTTACTCATGTTTCCTTCACAAAACTTGTTAGAAATTTATTAAAATTTCAAACAAAATAAACCTCACATCTTAATTCCTCTTGAGCAGTTCAAACCAACTAAAAAACCAGAGGATGTCTGTGTGAATTCAATCTGTCAAGAAAATTACTTGAGCTTGTTGTTTCCTATCTTCTTCAACCTCCAAACTGCATAATCTTTACTTCCAATCTTCTCAAACTCTCCCTAAACACAGCTCTGAAGTTGAAGAGATGAGAAAGAAAGGTTTGGCGAATGAGAAGAAGATTAAGGAAAAAAAAACAACTAAATGAAACTTTTATTTCCTCTCCTTCCTTTCCACTTTCTTTTCTTTAATTCCTTTTAGAAAAAAAACAAATATATATATATAACAATAATATATAATATTATTTTCATCTTCTTTTTCTTTTTCCTTTCTTTTTTTTCTTTTTTTTTTTTCTTTTTTTAAAAAAATCCAAAATGGTTAACACAAAGCATTGTCATTTTCTTCAACGAAAATTCAACTTCCTATATTATATGACAATAGCAAAGAATCCAAAGAGAATCTTGGGTCCACAGTGCGTTTTTCAAACCAAATTTCTCCCTACTTGGTCATTAGTCATTTAACCTTATCTTCAAATCAGTTTCACAAATTTATTTCAATCCGTGTGTTTGCTTGTTTTTTCTATTTTTAAGTAGCAAATAAGACTTTTATATCTTGAAAGCATACTTATTGATGATGCTAACATGCAAGATTTCGACTTGATAATATGCATACATATATGTGACCATCGGTCAGTTGCGTCCATTAACATCATGAAATACTTGAATGATCATCTTTAATGGGTCTACATATATCACCATGAATTCGTTCTAAAAACATAGGTGACTCAATTTTCACTTTAGCTAGTGATAGTCTAATTATTAACTTACCTTGAGAGCAAGCATCACATAATAATTCATTAGATTGAACAATCTTCTGGTTTTTTAATGGGTGTCCATTGAATTTTAAATAATTCTTCTCATCATTATAGATCCTTGATGACCTAATCTGTCATGCCAAATAGCTAATATATCTATTCACGAACTTCAGGTTCATTGTTGCTGTACATCAAAACACTTAGTTGATATACAGCAAACAAGTGACCAATGTCTAGCCATACCACACTGGTAGCATACTTTTTCATCACCTTTTGAATTCTTATTTTGTGGAGTTTTTCCTTTATAATCATTGTTCCATGTAGTTCTTTTGAAATTTGGATTATTAGAACGACCACCATGAAAATAATCATTATTTCTTCCTCTGCCACGGTCTCTACCTCAACCACGACCCCCTCTAAGATTAAAATTCACAACATTCGCTTCAGGGAATGGTTTTGTTCCAGTTAGTCGAGATTCGTGGTTTTTCATCAACAACTCACTATTTTGTTCGGCAACAAGAAGATAAGAGATAAATTTAGAATATTTCTTAAAACCTTTATCTCGATATTGTTGCTGCAAGCTCATATTCGAGATATGAAAAGTAGAAAATATCTTCTCCAACATGTCTATATCAGTAATTTTTTTCTCTGCATAACAACAACTTTGAACTGATTCTGAATAATTAAGAATTGTAATCACTTACTAATTTGAAATCTTGTAGTCTCAAATGTATTCAGTCATAACGAGCTTGGAGAAGATGTATTAACTTTAAATGTTCATACCTTTCTTTTAGTTTATTCCACAACGATATGAGTTCTTTTATTGTTAAATATTCTGATTTTAAATCCATGTGAATGTGATGACAAAGGAAAATCATGACTTTCGTTTTTTCTTGATTGGTCATTGCATTTCCTTAGTTTATTGTATTTCCAAGATTTATAGCATTGAGATGCATCTCAGCATCAAGAAACCATGACAAATAATTGTTAGCATTAATGTGAATGACTGTAAATTCTATTTTTGCAAGGTTTGTCATGGTAACACTATCACAAAATATTATAATTATGTTAGAAATTTAATATACATCAAATGTGCAAAATAACATTTTATAATAAAGTGAGTGAAAATCCAACCTACCTTCGATAGAAGAGACGTCTAGAACTGGTGCTGGTAACATGTTGTAAAAATGAAGCACAACCGAAACACAAAAATCGAGAAAATATAATATTGAATAATTATAATATAATATATAAATAAATAAAGTAGAGAAATTAAGGAAAAAGAAATTCTAAAAAAATGACTAATACATTCCACATTTTCCAATTTTTTGGAATTTTATCCAATATGTGTAACTTATAAAACCCACTATTTATAGGCAATTTAGCAAGTTTGTTGGCATCTTCAAGACACATGACAAATGTGTTGGATATGCAAATGAATAATACATGGCATTCAATAACACTAAGCATAATAGATAATGAGTATTCATTTTACTAATATTTATAATATAAACAACATTTAGTTACAATTTCGAACTCCTAATCTAAAAAACATAAATGGTTCCTTTCCTTAAAAAAAACAAGAAAGAAAGATAAATAAATAGTCCCTTATAACATATATTTTGCGTATTTAATACATCCCGTAAAGAAATCTATCGATAATTTTCGTTTGCTCAATTGATCGACTCAAGATATGTTAGCTTCTTAATTTTTTTCTGAATTCATTTTATTGTAAAAGTTAAATTGTTATCTTGAATTCTATTATTTAAAAAAAATTATAGAGTATATACCACAATTCAATTATATAAATAAGAATAGATAATAAATATTATTTGGGTGAAAAATACATTTAAAATAAAGCTACAATTAATTTCCCAGTGCACGTTAAAACAATCATTGTAACAAGATAATGAATAATATGGACACTTTCATCCTTTCACGTGAGAAAGTAAAACAATTAAAAACACGTCAACTCACCAAATAAATAATTAAAACACATCAACCCACCAAATAATTTTAGATAATTATAATATGTATAACAATTTTAGAAATAATAATCAAACATATAAAATCATTTTTAAAAAATTACAAATATAAAATATATTAACAATAGATTTCTATATATTTAATATATTTCTACAGTTGATAGATTCTATTAGATCAATACTTACAATGCACTATCGTCTATGTATGATACTTTTTATTGATTTTGTCATATTTGCAAACTTTTAAACAATTGTTATATACATTAGTAATTTGAATCTAATTGCTATATTTACAATTTTCTTCTCCAATAACATTGATTTTTCAATTTTTTTCGTTTTTGTATAATCACTTTCAGTCCATGCTTCAATAATATCCACCATCGTAATGTACAAAAAAGTATAAATTAAAAGAAAAATGGCTACAATGAAAATACTACTCCAAGCTTACAACCACAACCCCCCTTTTAGTTTCTTCCCACAATCTTACTCTAAGAAGCCTGTAAATAAGAGCTGAAAGAAGACAAAAGAAGAAGTATTCTTGGAAAATAATTTACTAATGCATACAAGTTGACAGTGGTTAACATTTCATGATAGTATCCAATGAGCTCTAAACTGTATAGATGAGATCAAAACCCCAACCCTCCTCCAGTTAACAACTCGAGATGACATTGCCTAGAGTGAGAGCAACCTGTGTTTCATGATTTACACTACCACACTGGAGTCCAACACAAAAATGGCAACGAAGTTCGGTATCTATGCTTGGCCTGCCTGTTCTTCAACATTTAGACTTTTACCATCTAATTGGATTCTTTCCAGCTTCTACCATACTATATGTTGTTCAAGGCTCAAGCTATTTGTTATTCAACAATGAGACTTCTCTTATTAGATCCGATTCTTTCGGGTGTTTGCATAACATGCTTGTTGCTCTTACCACCCCCATCGACAGTTCTCTTTGGAACGACACGTTGCATAATTCTTAAGGGAATTCCACCCAAATTGAAATCTTCCTTCAACGATTTAGTTAAAAACCTGATGTCCGTATCTGATAGTTGTTTCTTCCCGCTGACAAAGGCGACGAATGTAGGTGGTCTGGCTTTCACCTGCGTGAAGTACTTGACCTTTGGTTGCGCAGATTGATCTTTCCAAGAATGTCTGCTCATTACCTGTGCAAGCTCGAGTTTTTTACAAATTGTGCTATACTGAGGCGTTGAGCTGAGCTAAGAAAAAATGAAAGGGCATTTTCTACAGACCTTCCGCAACCACCGGTTAAGACGAGCCGTAGACAACCGCGTACACCATTTTTCATAAGTCTCAATAACCTGATGCATGACTTCCAATCGACCCCTTCCTTCTAGTGCTGAAATGAATATAACTGGTATTCCTGTAACCTGAATGCTAATATGCATGATCAATTAGTATTAAGATGGAAAGAACCACCGCAGATATGCATCCGCTTACCAATGAATACAAAGAAACAGGGTGTTCTAAAGAGAAATAACGGTAATGCCTATGTGATATATGTTTACACAAACGATTTGTTCCACAGCTGTAAAATAACTATATATATCCAACATTAAGGCCCTTTTACTTAGTGGGAAGGGGAGTAGAGTGATAAGAATGAAAGTCTTCATTTCCAATGTTATTTACCAGTTGAATGAAATTGAATTGAGTGTGGAGTTCACCCCAAACTTAAGGAAACATTCTCCCCAAAATAGAAGAATCTCATTAGTCATTCCTTCAAAAAGTGAATCTCTTCAATCACATTTTCTACCAGAAGATAAACCTAAAATCACACAAAAGGCTAATTACCATACCTGAGGAATTACTGTTTGAATTTCTTCGGGAACGGCCTCCAAGATCTTCTCATATGAAGCAAAATTCTTTTTGCCTCTCATAAGATCCATCTTGTTGACAATTACTACTAAAGCACGACCTTCCTCCACTGCTCGCCTTGCAATAACCACTTCAGAATGTTTCATGCTTCTTCTTTCTCTTGCAATCTGTACATCGCATAGATCAATATGTACAGAAAAAGTAAAGAAAATGTGGAATGCTAAACCAAATTTCTACAAATTACTCCCATTACAGCCGTCCACAATGAGCTATTGATCTTACGTTGCTAGAAAATGGAAAGTAAAAGTGTTGAATGATATGATATTAAATTTGTGTTCATCCATTTGCTTAAGTTTTTGAGTCAATTGGTGATTTAAGAGGCTTGAAATATGTGAAGGGCACAACAAGTGGAAATCAATATTTAATAGGAAGGAAAAAACATTGACCTTTGGATCAATTGGTGATTTAAGACGGTACCATAGTATGTTGGTTTAAGAGGTTCTATGTTCAAACTTTGCATTGTTTCCCCCTTTATAAATTCTCACTTGACCTGACTCTGATACCATCTTAAATCACTGATTGACTCAAAATTTTGTGTTTGAGGGTAAACGCAAATTTCTAACAAGAAGAATGATCACCTTGTGGTAGGTTTTACTTTGAACTTCTATGCATACTCATCTAACTTTTCCATGGAAGGAAATTAGCACCAGGTGATTTAGGCTTGCGGCCCCATTACATTGAGAGGCTTGTTTAGAGGTTGGAATGTAACCACCTGAATCTGAGGGGTTTAGGAATGCTTGAGAAATCGAGGGTGGAACAGAAATGGGATGATAAAGCATGAAAAAGGTAGAAAAGAAGCTGGGTTGAAAACTGGGGAAACATAATGAGTTTGGTATTACAAATTGGGCCCAAACGTTCAATCCAAAATGGATTTTATATTATATTACATTACAAACTTATTACATTACAGTCCCTCGACAAGCCCCTTACTAGGTTTGTGGGTGGTCATGAAAAATCTTAATGAAAAAAGAGGGAAAAAAGACGATACCTCTTCTGCATCAAGAACTAAAGCAACTACATGAGCTCTCATCAAATTCTTTTTCGATTGCACGACACTCAAGGATCCTGGTCCTTTCTCCTCCTTAGTCCTATGCAACCAACCAGCTGTATCAACCTAATTATCATTACCAACCATCAACAATTAGAACTTCATAACTGGTAACTGCATCAAATAAAGGGTTATAACATAAAGGACTTCTTAGGAACACAGATTGTGTTCTGAATACAAGACATTATAAAAGGAGAAACAAGAAATAGTCAAACACAAGTTTACCAAGTATATAGTTCTACCCTCAAACTCAAATTGAGCTCTAATAGAGTCCCTTGTTAAACCAGCTTCAGGACCAACCAGAACACGATTTGATTGTAACAGTGTATTCAGCAAGGTTGATTTGCCAACATTAGGTCGTCCGACAATTGCTAACTGTAATTTTGTCTTACTGTCCTGTGTGTCCTCATCCTCATTTGAGCTTGTGACCTGATGGAAGCAATCAAGACCACCATTGTCTAGAAATTGTAAGAAAGCAAAGTTAGGTTAGAAGAGTGAGGAGGAAGAATACTGCCAGAATCATCGTAGCATCTACAAATGACACCAAAGAGGACAATGTGGAAGTCATCAACATCCAACTCCATTTATAAAAAAAGATTGCGTACATTTTTGGAAAAAAGTTATACAGATAAAGGATAGCAGAAAAGATATAGCGTTCATCAGAAAAGATAGACAATAATAAAATATTACCGTCCAAAAATTAAACCAATGCATGTGAATAGGTATCTATATTTTTTTAATCGAAAAAATAAGTTGGGGGAAGTTGGGGAGACAAAAGTCAAAATGAAAAATCGCTGCACACTAAAAGAAAATAATTAAAATAATGCAAGATACAAATAGAGTTTCATCACCTATGATGCAGTTAATTGCTCTAAGTTTATTCAAAACATTAAAAGGAAACAAGCATGTGAAATTCAGGGAGTTTTCAAGTGGCGCCAGAAACTCTGTCCTTCCAATCTTTCCACATCAACACGGACTTCCCTCCCACTCTCAATAACATTTTAATTACTAACTTCAAACTTGTTTCACTTTCCACCCGTTTTTGTATCTATGCCAAAACTCATCTCATCAGCTTGTATAGTGAAAGAATCACAGCTTATCATTGGCAGTGTTTCTTTTAAGCAGAATTCCGTTCATTTCTAATCTTTTTCAAGACTCCAAGACTCAGGAAATAGCTCAAAAATATTTATGATACACTTTGTTGAACGAAATTGAAAAGGGTGAGGGTCTTATTCATAAATCAGGTGTCAAATTATCGACATGGTTATAGTGGGTTTTGTGGTGCTGATGTCAGGCTAACTTACGGTATTCACAATAACGATTGGCATTCAAATTTATACCAAAATGTCAGAGGTAATCAAACACCAACGACGAAGGATTAGGCAGTCAGAGATGAAAATGCCAATGACAACTAACGGAAGATTGAAGCTCCAACAGCTAAAAACTACTAACTCTAGAAACATCACAAGCACAGTAAACAAATTAGAATGCTAAAACAACACCATAGGTAATCTCAAGAAATTAAGAAACATAATTATGTTAAAAACCATAGATTCAAGATCATTTGCACAAGCAGAGAAAGAAGCTCAAAAGTTGAAGTCCATCATCAATGAAATTCAAATTACAATGAATGAAAAAGAAGCCACAAATAATGAATTTAGATCAAGAGTAATCACAGTAAACTATGCCACACCAACATTCCTGTGAGCTAGAGCAATCAAATTGCTTGCTACTTTTTAGACAACTCAAAGGATGGCCTTGCAATAGTGAATAAGGCCTCCTCTCTCTTGAACTGCTTCCACAAAATCAAGTAGAAAGGTCATGTTCTGAAAGGGCGGTCATAACGCTGTGTAGAAACAAATTGATATTTCTACTGTCTTTTTTTTTTTTTTTTTTTTTGCTATTATAGGTATCTATAGGCCAGTTTGCACAAACTTGATCAAATTCCATGAACAAGTTACAAAACTCTACAAATATTGGTGTCAAGAAACTCAGGACATTTTAATTCAGACGATTGTTATAGTTTGAAACTAAAATCTTAAAAAGCATCTTGATAAGATATACAATTTGACTTGTTGATCGATCTGTGGTGGTTATTGGTAAAGTGCCAATATATTTCAAATGATATATTGATTGGTAAATACATTTCTTACCACTTATAACTTTCAACATATACTTCTCAAGCACAGGTTTGATAGCCCAATACAGTTCTTGCATGCCAAGTCCCGTTTCAGCTGATATGGGAACTGGATCTCCAAAGCCTAACCTTTGGGCTTCAAAACCAGCAGCCAAAAGCGTACAACTGTTGTCAAAAAGTGATTCAGATTTATTCATTGCTACTACAAGGTTAATATCAGGTGTATGTCTGCGCAGCCACTTCCCAACCTCCAAATCAAAGGGATGAAGACCAGCTCTGTTCACAAAAATAGTATCACAACTACTTTAAACTTCAGTGCCACAGTAAATGAAAGAAAAATTCCAATATGTATATTGGATAAGACATCAAGCATCCCACTGACTTGCAACGGAAAGCAATATGCTGCATTCACGTTAACCGAGTTTACAAAATACATTAACCAATCACCTTGCATCAATGAGGAAGATCGCTAACTGAGACTTGAGAAGCACATTTTCAGTCATTCTTGCTGTTCTTTCAAGGATAGAACCAGAAGATGCTGCTGTCTCTAAGCCAGAAGAATCCAATACTACAAATCGCAAATCTCCAAGTTTGGCGACACCTTCACGGATATCCCGAGTAACATGATCATCTGGTGTGTTGTAAACTAGTGCCTCCCTCCTCTTAATAAACCTATAGATTAACAGCAAAAAAGACAGGATTTAACGTTTGATACCAGTACGTTAATCCAAAAAACGATTCACTGACTTCAAATTGCATAACACCAGGAGGTTCATCAATAGACTAACATGGACCTTCTTAGTTTACCGGTTAAATAATGCAGACTTGCCAACATTTGGGCGCCCAACGAGCACAACAGTTGGAAGCATATTAATTGGAATTTTGGTGAAATCAACTGAGTTTCTTTGGACGCCTCGAACTTTTTTAGCAACAACCTTACCATCACTCGCACTATCATTCAAACATTTCTCCGAGAGCCCATTTTCTGGTACTCCACAAAACCCCCTGGCAATATGAACAGCAGCCAAAGGAAGTAATAATCTTGTATTTGAGATGCAAGTATTCCAACCTAGATAAGAGTTATAGAACCCAAAAACAATGACCAACAACACAACGTAAGCTGTATATACTAGAGCTTTAAATAAGAATTATCAAGTATAACCACGTGCAATCCTCCAACATTTTCATAGGTGTAACTTCTTCAATCCATCATCGTAAGTATGAAACCTACACAAACAATCAACAGAAATGGCAGAAGGAAGGAGGCACCTGATTTGACGAAAACCGAGTCGCTGAGCAAATTGGGCGACGGAGTACTAGAGCATATTCTTCTACTTGTTTCAACAAAATGGAAAACACCATTACCGATGAACCGCCGGCGTTGAGAGAGTAACGGAGCCCATAAGCGAGACATAGTTACGTCCCGGCGGCAATCACTGTGGCAGCAACCTATTAGAAATATTTTTAGGGGAAAAAGGGAAAGAAGGTTTAATCTATTTTGGAGGTGGGACTTCGATCCTTGTTTGATTTTGGTGATTTTTTTTTTCTTTTTTTTTTTTTTTTTTTTTTTGGCCTACCAGAAGAATATCATAATTATAGATTTATTTGAATAAATGATAATTTTATTTTTAAATCGATAAAATAACAAAAACAATTAATTTTTTAATAATATACGGGAGAACAATACCTTAAATGTCTCTATATCTTCTTATCTAATTGACAAATGTAATTTCTAAACACAATCGTAACAAATATCACAAATACCTTATAATTAATACAAACTATGCACTCACCCTTGAATATTCTAATTTTCCTCCAAAAGAAAATAAACATCTTCTGCAACGTATCACATCTTCTTCATGCAACCACTTCACATCTTCTGCATTTACTTCTCCACTTTTGAAAATCCTAGAATTTTGTTGTGTCATCTCCTTTCATTCGTATCTCTATTCCTTTAGCATCTTCATTGCTTTAAACTTTCTTTCGCGCGACCATCTCCGTTATTTCCTTCTGTTCGTTTTTTAACCTTCTGTTCGTTTTCAAATCGGTGAGTTATTCTTTGGATTTGTCCTTTATTCTCACATTTTCTTTAGGTAGATAAAAAATACCTCATCCTCAAATTTTCTTCTTATTCTCACATCTGTGATGTTCTTCTTGACTGGTGTTCTTTTATTTTGAAAATACAGTACAAACTTTTCTTTTCCACTTAAATGTTAAATTTATAGATACAATTGAACATATATTTTATATTCTATTTGTTATTTTAATCTTCCTAAAATAAAGAGCATAAAATGTGAACAGATATGCCCTTTATTTTAGGAAGATTAATTGGAATTTGTTGTGGGCTTATAAATATATATTGTTCTTATAAATTTTTATAAATTGTAGGGAATATAAAGATGAAAAAGGGGAAGGGAGAGCTCAGAACAAGAACAAGTGAGACGATTCAAATGCATCAAGATCAATAATTCCATTTTCATTACCCGAGTCTTCAATTCTAGATAATTGACTACTCAAATACGAGGTATTTCCAATATCAGTAGCAGATACAGTGTCAACGACAACAAGTAAATCATTGTCGGTAAATTTCGACATGACTAATATAATCCAAGATACATTCATATCATCAACAATCCGAATGAGGTTCGAATTGTTGCAACCAGTCCAGTAAACGGTCAACCGAGAGACAGAAAATTCTAAAGTTGGAAAAAGTCTACATTGGATGCAGTTTACAAATTCTTGAAACAACGATGAAACTAGAACATATAGAACATATAAATCAAGGATGTGATAGTCAATATATCGGGATGATTCAATCCATCTACCATCGAATACGGCCTTCCCTCGTTGTAAAACCATCGAAAAAATTCAAAGGGAACACGTTTATTGAGTAGTCCAAAAACTGTTAGATTTTATATATGAGGGATGTATATCAAATAAAATTATTATTTCATATATTATACGGACTCCATGGGTTCAATAATAGTTATCTGTTTTTCTTTTTACCCTGCTATGCATTTTCTGTAGCCCTCACGTTTTAGTTTGATGTAGCGGTCGGGTATTAAGAAAATATGGTAGACTAGGGCGAAGGAAGAGGAAGAAGACGTATATGGCATAATCTTAGGAATCTAGTGTTAGGAAGACAAAATTAATGATTTTTCATAAATAATTTAGAAAATAAAAATGTTAAAATTAAGAGAATGTAAACCTAATTCAGTGAAACTTTTCTAAATATAACAAACTAATTAAATATTTATGCGTCGTGTAACAAATGGCATAAATTTAACCATTTTTTAAATATTTCAGGTTGGCATTTCCATATTTTTCTCTCCTCTGCGATTTTTTTATGGTCTTCCTCTCTACTCTTCTTTTTTAGTTGCGATTTCTTCCCTCCTTCTTTTTTTTAGATTTGGGTAACTAAATCTATTTCTTTATATCGTCTTTATTGTTTTTCTCAGGTGTGTGCATGTCTTTCTTCCTCTTTCTTCTTTTTCTTTTTTTTTTTCATTCACTGCATGCATCGTCTGTCTTTCTTCTTTTCTTTTTTATCTAATGGTGTATAAGAATATTGAAAAAATTGGTCAGACATTTAAACTAGGGTAACCAAAACTAAAAAATTGTGTATAAAGAATATTGAAAAAAATCGTCTATACCAAATTTTGAAAAAAAATCGTATAGATTTGAGATAGCCAAATCTAAACGATCGTATACCTAAAACTAAACGATCGTGTAGCTCAATCTAAACGATCGTATACCAAATTGATTTGGGATACGATCGTGTAGCCAAATCTAAATGATCTTGTAACTCAATTAATTAAACGATTATGTAACCAAATTAAACAATAGAATTGAAAAAACAAATCTAAACGATCGTGTACCAAGTCGCATTACGCTCATTGTTGATGGGGCATTTTTGGTATTTTACATAGTGCGCCTCTGGTTTTTTTTCCATTTTCAGAATTGTTCTATACAATGTAAATACTTTGCCGTTTTTTTATATTTTTGAAAAGACTCCCCTAATTTATTATATGTGTTTTTTTGTTAAATAATTTAGAAAATAAAAAATGATGTTGGTTATTTCATCTGTTATTTTCTCAAATCAATATCCTTTCCTCCGTTCTTTCCTCGAATCAATATCTTTAAAATTTTCGTTTGCGGCCATCTCCGTTCTTTCCTCCATTTTCGTTTTCGTTTGCGGCCATCTCCGTTCTTTCCTCCATTTTCGTTGATTGTTAAGATCACTTTCCACCTTTGCTTCCAATTTAATCTTTTAATTTAGTTTTCCTTAATTAGTTAATCTTTATCCTAATAATCAAATATAGCATTGTATTTCACATGATTTTAGGGAGGCATTGAATTTTGAATTTAAACTTAACTAATTTATGATAATTATTTGCATTATATTTGGCATGATTTTAGGAAGGGATAGGTAAGATCATAAAAAATTGAATCTTTGAAATTCTTTTTCGTTTATTTCTTAATGTTTATCCTAATAATTAATTATTGCATTTTGACATGATCAGGGAGGGATTCAATTTTGAATTTATAATTCGAAAAATAAAAAATTAAATATTTAAAAAATTTTTTCGTTAATTTCTTAATTTTTATCCTAATAATTAATTATTACATTATCTTTGGCTAGATTTTAAGGAGGGATTCAATTTTGAATCTATAATTCGAGAAATAAAAAAATGAATATTTGAAGTTATTTTTCGTTAATTTGTTGATCTTCATCGTGATAATTAGGGGATGTTGAAACTAATGATGTATGTTTAGGGGTTGTTGAAACAATATAATAATTTTTTGATTTGGTTAATAATTATCATAAAGTAGTGTGTTTACAAATACACTGAATTCGTGATATGTGATATTTTGTTTGATTTTTTTATCTCAACAAATATACTGTATTTGTATATGGACAATTGTCATGCGTGGAGGAATAATTTCGGACCATAAAAAGTGGAAAAATATTTTTATGGCAGTTAGTTTTGCCATAAATCAAAATAATATAAGAGTTTGCTATTTTTCTTTTTTCTATCCTCATATTTTCTATTTCTACGGATTCCCCTCCCCTTTTTTCTTTTTAATTTGGCTAATGATTAGCGGTTGTATTTAATAAAATTGCAAAGTACCGGGATAGAGGGAGAGAAGAAAATAGGTTTATTTTTAAAAAATAAAATTGTGCAGTCTTAAATTTAAAAAATATTTATTTTAGTCCTCTCGTTAAGTTTTTGTTAATTAGTTAACATAAATATGAAGCAACTTGTATTTTTAGACTTTAATCGATTTGTTTGAAGAGTTTGAATGTAATTAAGTGAGAATGAGAAGAAAATTGAAAAAGTCATGACTCATGAACATTCGAAGGCAAAACAGAAATAAGATCGTAAAACGTAAAATAATAAAAAAAAAAAAAAGAGCCGGATTGAAAATCGTTAGAATGGATGAATTTTGTATTATAAATAGAAATCAAAACGCTCCATGGAGATACAAGTTTTGAATTGTATAACATTACAAATTCATCTCATCTTGGGCCACCAAACCCTCCACCCCACTCCCTCCCCAGGTATGTTTTGATCAATATGAATGTGAAGTAAAAAAAGCCGATAACGAGCACCCAAACAGTGAACAACCAAAATGTTGAACAAAAAGTGGTTTTTACATTCTCATGTAGAAAATAGCTATGCCACTTTTATTTTCAAAATTGAAATTGTATATTTTTAGGATAATTAAAACATAGTCATCTACGAGTACAAGCAACCTCTATTGAAAAAAAAACATGTTCTCATCTCACTATTTTGTTAAAGAATTGACAAAATCCAAATACTATGGACTAAAGTAAGTATTTTCTAAAGAAATTAGAAACTAAAACAAATATGTTTTAAACTTTATAGACCAAAATAAAACAAGTACTAAAAGTTTGTGAAAAAAGATTGAGCCGACGAGAATAATAACAAAATTAAAGGTTTACTTTGGATAAATGACAATTTTATTTTGGGAAATTGCCAAAAATAGGTTAAAAAAAGAGATTTAAATGAATTTTGGGACAAGTTTTCAAAAGAAAGACTTTTAGGACAATTTGGGTGTGAATAGACAAAAATGCCCTTCATTAAATTTCTATCGCTCTCTATTGATTGTTTCGCCTACCCACGTTCGCTTTCCCTTCTCTTTCGCATAGAACACCTGAAGTAAAAAAAAAAAAAACATCTCCTTTCTTTGGCTTTTCAAATTTCCCGCTCTGCTCTTCGAAGATACTCCGACTGTTCGTCTGTCGTCGGTCCTCCAGTGCATTTCGTCGCTTCTCCTTTTCGAACCTAAGAATCAACTTTGAGCGTGTTCTCTTATTTCAGTGAGTTTTATCTGTAACCCATTTTCAATATATTTGCTTTTTCTTGGCTTGAATCATGACATCGACTTCAACATCGACCGACGGACCCTTCTACAAGATTAATCCTTCCCATCATTTTTATTCCCTAGTAAGCTGTTTGTCTCATTTGGAAAAGACAACACATAATATTAAGGCCAAACTCAAACCCGATCAATTAGCCTTATTTAGGAAAACAAAGTTTGGGCACTTTTTGGACCTAAATATTGTCTTCAATGGGCCACTCATCCACTACTTACTGTTAAGGGAGGTGGAAGATGAAGGAAAGGATTCATTGTTGACCCAATTCCACTTCAACGAAATAATTGTGATTGTGGCGTATTCGCAATTAAGTATTTTGAGTACATAGCTGCTGGTGTTGGTTTAGATACATTATGTCAAGAAAACATGTCATACTTTAGAAAACAATTAGCATTTCAAGTATGGACCAACACTCCTATGTATTGAAATATTAACATAAATCACAAGTATCAATTGGCTGTTCTATTATTGTGTATGTTGCATTTCAATTAGTAGTATCGATTATTCTCTATGTTGCAAAACTACTTGTAGCTAAACGATCGCTGAATTTTTTTATGATTTTAAGAATATCGTTTAGACTTTACCAAACGATCGTTTAGACTGTACCAAACGATCGTTTAGACTTTACCAAACGATCGTTTAGACTTTACTAAACGATCGCTTAATATTTTGACGTTTATTAAGAAGATCGTTTAGACATCGTTTATTAAGAAGATCGTTTACACTTACCGAACGATCGTTTAGACTTTACCAAACGATCGTTTAGACTTTACTAAACGATCGCTTAATATTTTGACATTTATTAAGAAGATCGTTTAGACATCGTTTATTAAGAAGATCGTTTATACATATGTGCGCGATGAGTATTTCTCTACACGAATATTTTGTGATATGTATCTAAACGAATACAAATATTAACTCAAATATTCTTTCTCAATTTTGGTCGCGTTTAATTGAAAATATCACAAAGTATTTATTTTATAACAAAGTTTAAAATTATAATATGTTATTCTCTCTATAAAAATTACATAAAAAAATTATATAAACGAATACAAATATTAACAAAAGTATTTATTGGCCCAAAGTTCCAGCACATATTGTTGTCTAAACAGTTTCATGTTTGGCACAGTTAGACAACCAAGGTCACTAGCAGTTACAAGGCATTCAACAAATTTGGTACAGAAAATTCCACAATCCAATGAACGCCCTTTCTGTAATGTGGCCTTCGATCTGCGTATTGGCCAAGGGCCATATGTGAAACGATCTGAATGGAGGTTGACTCCAATTGCAATCGCGAGTGAGGCAATGCATCGTGCAGGCATTTGAAGAGCTTCATCAACAAGTTTCTGCTCAACATAATTTGGCATTGAGTCGAACACGTAGATCCTGCATTTTCTCATATCAGCTGCAATAGCCAACCAGTGTTCTTTTATGTTGATGCAGGTAATCACGTAGTTGACATCTCCCCACCCTGGTATGTCGTTGTAATCACCAACAGCAGTGTTGAAATAGTATTCGACATCTTTTTCTGTCCATATACTTAGGTGTGCTGTTGGGTCTGTCCATTCAGCTTTCTTATTATCTGGTGTCACCAGATGAGTATCAAAAATGTGGTTCCAAACAATGCAGTCTGGTTTATTGATTCCAGTCTTCAAGAACAAGTCAAAATTTAATCAGAATATAATGATGCAGTTTAACTTGTATACAAAAAAAAAAATTAAAGAATAACAACTTACCAGAAAAGAGGAATGTAATATTCTAAAAGAACGCTTGCAATGGTGCTTGAGATGCAACATTTTATTCTGCAAGTGGGCGAATAGCAGATCCAATGTCTACAAAGAAAAAATAAACGATCGTTTAATGAATGAAAGGAGAGGATAAGCGATCGCATAAGAAATGTACATGTGATCGTTTACGTAGTAAGCGATCGTGTAATATTAACTTAACGATCGTTTAGTTAATAGAAGCGATCGTTTAGTTAATAGAAGCGATCGTATATCAAATATAAGCGATCGTTTGGGAAGAGTACTTACGTCTCCATGTACCCATGTGTTTTCTTCAAGCTGTCTGAAAAAGTCTTTCTTTCTGGTTGTGGAGACTACTTTCCTTTCTTCATGGGTTGTTTTTCTTGATTTTTTCCATTGCAAGTATTCCTTCCATAATTTTGGATCCACTTTCCACATCGGATTATATGGATCTACTTCTCTGATTTCCACATCTGGGACAGGTGTTGTAGATACTGATATGATCTGAGCAGATGTTGTGGGTGGATTACCTTGTTCATCTTCATGTTGCACCTCTTTATTTGCTATTTTACATAGCTTTCTTCTCTTTATTGGTTTTTCTTCCACATCTTTATCAGGCACAGTTACTGGTTCTTTTTCAACCAAAGTAACTGCTTCATCATTTTTTTTCATCTCAACCTGTTTTTTTGTTGTTTCCTGCAATGTAATCGTATTAAACAAGTAACAAACTATTCATTCAAACGACTACAAATTTGTTGTGTATACATACCAGTTGAGATTCTTCATTTACAATTTGTACAGTTTGATCCATTGGAGCCAATTCACAAAGTGCAAGAGGTTGGCTCACATATGGAAGGGTAGTAATCATCTGTGGCAGGTCTGATTCTTTCTGAATTTGATGACTTAGACTATCCGATATATCTCTTATAGTCATTAGCAAGTCTGCATCCCTACCGTCTATGCTTATATCACTACCACGTTCCTCTTCATGTTCCCTAAACAAAATGAGAAGAAACATGAGAATAAGAAAAAAAAATACAATTGTTAGGTATTTATAAACTAGTAAACAATGAATGAAATGTTAACCTTTGGGTTTCCTCTTGACGTTCAGTATGTTGTTCTTCAGTAGGTTGTTGTTGAGTATGTTGTTCTTGAACAACATACTCATTGTCATTCTGATCAGTATGATCATTCCCTTGATTTTCAGTTTGATTCTAACAAACAAATAAAAACGAACATAAAATTAAAAAAATAATGTATTGTTAAACCATCGTGTATATAAAAGTAAACGATCGCGTAACTTTGATAAACGATCGTCTATCGAAGTTAAACGATCGAGTAACTTTGATAAACGATCGTCTATCAAAGTTATACGATCGTTTATCTAATGTATGATGAAAACAAATTTTACCTGGACCAATCTCTCCAGCATCTGCTTCATTTCATACAGCTCCAATGACTGCTTTGTGATTGTGTCATCCATCCTACAGACTATAGAAGTCAGTGTGGATAAATCCTTACGAACTTCTTTTATTTCCTTCTTCAGTTTCTTGTAGGATTTTGAATGACTTCGTTCTTCTTTGTCATTGGACTTCTTTGATCTGAAATGTTTCTTCTTGGTGATTGGATGCATTTCAGACTCCTCAGCCACTGTTTGACTTTGTTCCCTTTGGGGTGAGAGTTGTTCTCTTTGTGGAGATGAGTCTGATTGCTCCAATGATTTGTTGTTCATTGCTCCAATGGATTCATCCTCCTCCATTTGCATGTTATCATCCCCTCGAATTCGACTCTCCATGAAAGCCTTCTCTTGGGTTGACATCTTGAGTTTAGGTTGAACAACAGTCTGCAATGTAATTGTATTATTGGATTGTGTAATTATATTAAACGATGACTGACAGGTTTTACTTACATTTTTGTTGTCGAATATGTTATTCTGCAGCATTTTGTAAGATGGAGCTTGTGTACAATTCCATCTCAATATCCTTGGGATTAATCCCTTACTGTTTCTTGTGGCCAGGTGCTCATTTGCGGTTGAGAGTACTTCATAAGCCCACACCTACAACATTTAAACAAATATGTTAAACTTTGATGTTCAATTGGCATTTACTTAAAGTGTATGAAGAAATAAAAATCACCTGAAAAGCAAGGACGTAGCCTTTGATGTTATAGTATGACACTGCTTTGGAACTTCGTGTCTTCTTCAGCTCGTATGCTTCTTTTTTGCCTTGGAGACTTGTCTTTAAACTGTTGAGCAGACGAGTGTAGAAGAAAGTTGACCAATCGAAGCTTTTAAATGCTTCTTCATCATCAACTCTTCCCAAAATGTCCATGTCAAACTGTGTTTTCTTATCCTTCCCGACCATCACAGTTTCTATAAAGACGGCCAAGGCGACCTTCACAGCATCGTCATCATTTGTAAACTCAAAATTCTTGAAAATTTCCTCAATTTCCAAGCATGTTATTACTTTCTTATTTTCTGATCCGAATAGAAGACTTTGCAGTCGCTTGCTATCGCAATCTTTCTCCAATGGATTGTTTGTTGGCCACAATCCAGTTATGATGTTGAATTCCTTTTGGGTAAAACGGACGTTCTTCCCTAAAACCGAGAAACAGATTCCATCTGCGTTACCGTCTTCAGGTATCTGCCTCAGCAAGAAATGATGGATCAACTGGCCGTTGAATACCATGTTCACATTCAGCAATGGACCAAAAATTGTTTTTTCGAACATTTGCAGCTGGTCCTTGGTCAGTTTATCCTTAATAAGACTGCCAATCTTGTGCACTTGGCATGACACAGTGGCAGGGAAATACTTTTCGCTAGGTACAGCCATCCTGAAATGAATATAATATATTGAAGACAGAAGTCGAACCCGAAACCCTAAACGCTTCACAATAATAATATAAGAACACAGTGATAGTTTTTGAAGACAGAAGTTGAAACGTTTGAAATATAAACAAAGGAAAAGTGTAACGTTATAGTAGGAAAAGTTCGGGAAAATACCTTTTAACGTTGACGAAAACTATGGACTGAGACAAAAATGGTCTGAGAGAACAATGGACTGAGAGAAAACGAAGGTGTGATCAGTGCGGTTGTGTATTGCGTAGTGACGAAAAACGAAAAGTGAGAAGGCGGAACGTATATATATATCGGTCGTTTTTACCAAAGGGGCAATATTGTAAATTCGCATACTTTTTTTGAAATGTTGAATCGCGGTTGTAAACAATTCGCGGGTGTCTTTCGTTGTTTCAAAAGATCGTTTAGTTTATGTAAACGATCGTTTAGTTTTTTATAGTCGATCGTTTAGTTAATTTCAAACGATCGATTGGTTGTTTTAAACGATCGTTTAGTTTTGTTCGACCAATCGTTTAGTTTTGTTTAACTGATCGTTTAGTTAATTTCAAGGTATCGATTGGTTGTTTTAAACGATCGTTTAGTTTTGTTTGACCAATCGTTTAGTTTTGTTTCACGGATCGTTTAGTTGTTTTCCAACGATCGATTGGTTGTTTTAAACGATCGTTTAGTTTTGTTCGACCAATCGATCGTTTAGTTTTGTTTAACCTATCGTTTAGTTGTTTTCAAATGCAATTTAAGAATCCTCTAACACATGCACCAACAGCCATAAAAAGATATTTAAAGAAACGATCATCTTCGAGTTCCATGTGAAATATTGTACCTGAATTTGTAAATTTGAGTGCTTCACCATATCTACGCAAAAGATTATATGACTCTTCAGGAGACCCTCGCACTCGTTCATATGCATTTTCTCTGGCACGCCATGCTTTCTCATAACTCATATTTATGCCATAGTCTTGCCTCATGTCTTCTATGATATCACGTGGTTTGTATATGCGACCGGGCCCCTTGAATTTGGACTTGATTAATTCTCCAACAACCCAAGATTTTGCTTGCCTATGGTCACGATTCAAAAACTCAAGAGAACATGAATGAACTTTCACATACTTTTTAATCTTGAATATATTTGAATCCTTCAGTCTAACCGCTCGCAATCTCCAACCACACTTGTTGTCGATGCATCTAACGAAAAGAACCTCTTTTGTAGACTTTTTTACTACAAACTGAAAATTTTTTTTCATTGCCAACACACTTAATCTCATTGACAAATCTCTCTTGCAAAAAAATATTTGTCCTACATCCAACTCTTCACTTGTAGAGCTTTCTTCCGACCAGCCACTTCCTTTTGTCTTCAACTTCCGACTAGAGGACCTGTAGTCAACTTTACCTTTTCCTTTGCAATCTTTTGTAGGAGCATCTCTTTGTTCTGGGATGTCAAACAATTCATTGTACATCTCAACTGACTCCAATGTAAAAGTATCATCTATTGAATGATATGACTCATATGATTCCCATATAGCCGAATTGGTCCCTATCATGTTATGACACAAGCCACCCTCGACTTCACCAATATCAACTTCATTCTCATCTAATCTATCCATTCCAATTGGAGGAGGATGAGGGTTTAAATTTTGAACTTGGTTGCTCCCAGATACTGAATTGTAATCTTTGTTTAACACTTTCATGCTTCGATTGCTTGTAGGCTCAAACGATAGGTATAGGGGGACCTCCAATGGATTTTCACTAAGAATATAAAACTTCAAATCACGGTCATTGCTTAACTCAAATGGAGGAGCTTCCTTTTCCCCTTTGATCTCATATATACATCTTATCTTTATGTCAAACTTTGTAGGGTCAACTTCTGCAAGGTCATATAGTTCAGACTGTAAATCTTTGTGTGTTATTTCTTTAGGGACAACAATGCCTTTTAACACTCCTCCTTCATATTTTCTTCGTCCCTCATCCCATTCACCACCGTGACGCACTAAAATCCGAACATGTGCCATCCTTAAACTACCTTAAGTACTTTTGTATCTTAAAAAATTGATTTGAACTTAAGAACCTACAAAATGCGTGCAAGATGTAAAGAAATGAATTAGGAGGTGTACCAATTTGATTTTGAAATAAATAGTGGAAGTTTGGAACGTGCGAGATGTGTGCGAGATGTGTGCGAGATACGTGCGAGATGTGTGCGAGATACGTGCGAGATAAAGCATGAGGGCCTAAGAGAGTTACTAAACATGCAAAGAATAGCTCTAAATGGATTAGGAGGTGTACCAAGTTGATTTTGAAATAAATAGTGAAAGTTCGGAACGTGCGAGATGTGTGCGAGATACGTGCGAGATACGTGCGAGATAAAGCATGAGGGCCTAAGAGAGTTACTAAACATGCAAAGAATAGCTCTAAATGGATTAGGAGGTGTACCAAGTTGATTTTGAAATAAATAGTGAAAGTTTGGAACGTGCGAGATACGTGCGAGATAAGTGCGAGATAAAAAAAAAATGCGAGATAAAAAAAAAAACCTTAATTCCTTCTATTCCTATTGCTTACTCCTCCTCTATTTGATCCAACTAAATCCTCATCCTCTAGTTCAATTCATTTTTCACTAGCCATTGAACATTGAACTTTCTAAGAACCTAAAACCAAAATTTGACTAAACTAATTTACGGCAAATAAGTCCAATTCCAAAAACCAGACAATTACGGATGAAAATAGCACCAAATACCCTAACAAACATTTACTTACAGCAGATAAATTGAAAATCGGTTATACATGAAACTCACCTAAATAAGACGCTCGAAGTTGATTGAATGGTCCGAATAGGAGCGACGAAATGCACTGGACAACGACCGACGAAGGGCAAGCGACGAAGGGCAAGCGACGAAGGGCAAACGACGATGGGCAAGCGACGATGGGCAAGTGACGATGAACAACTGACGATGGCCGGAGTAGGTTCAAGTGTTCTACACGAAAGAAAAGAGAAGGGAAACGGAACTATACGCGAAAGAGAACGAATCAGAGAAGGGAAAGCAACGTGGAAGAGGGAAAGGAAAGGAAGGGCATTTTTGTCTATTCACACCCAAATTGTCCTAAAAGTCTTTCTTTTGAAAACTTGTCCCAAAATTCATTTAAATCTCTTTTTTTAACCTATTTTTGGCAATTTCCCTTTTATTTTTAAATTGACAAAATAGCAAAACAAAAATTTTTTAAATAATAAATGGGAGTACAATGCCTTAAATGCCCCATACCTAATTGACAATTGTGATTTCTAAATACATTTGTAACAAAATCCACAAATACCCTATAATTAATAGGGTATGCACCCACAATTTCACATCTCATTCATTATTTAGAGTTTGGAAGCAATTGAAATTCCTAGCATCTTTTTCTTCACTTTGAAAGAGAATAGCCTACATGACTCGGGTAACAAAGAAAGCAGCTTGAATGACTCAATAGAGAACAAACGGCGCGAGAGGCTCGGGTAACTAGGAGATCGACTCGGACGGCGCGCACGACTTGGGACATGACTGCTCAAGGACGAAGGCTTCTTCAACGACAAGGAGAGCACGCCCTGGTGCGGCAGCGTGCTATGGAGAACGATGGATGGTGCAACAAGCTCCACACGAATGGGAGATCGTGACGGCGGCAACTGGGTCGTGGAGATGCGACAACGACGATCGGAGCTTCGCAGACAAACACCGGTTGGAGCGGACACTATCCGCTCGCTTCAGATCCGGACGTCGCGACACAAAGGAGATGGTTGACGGAAAGGGGCGTGGCTCGGGGTGTGGCGGCTTGGGCTAACGACAAACAAGAGCTTGATGGATAACGAAGGTGACGGTGGCGACTTCGACGAACGGAGGGAGATTGTCGCTGGAGATCTTGGTGGAGAGAAGAGAGGTAGGAGCGACGGCGACCGTGTGATTTCGAAGAAGAAAAGATGAGAGTGGGGGGTTGCGGTTGAGATGAAGAAGATGATAATAAATTTAGGATTTAAAAAAAAGATATAATAATAATAATATAATTCATATTATATTATTTTATTTTATTTTATAATATCATAAAATTTATTTTTTTTAATTTTTTTCTTTTCCTTTCCAAACTTAAATAATTTTAACACCCAACAAAATAAAATCTTAATAACTTATGATAATAATGTTGAAAATTTTTATCTCAAAATTTTGACATTAGAAATTCAAATTAAAAATATAAACTTAATGTATTATGTGTGTTTTTTTGTAAATAATTTAAAAAAATAGAAAATGATGAAATTAATAGATTATACATTATCTTTGGCATGCTTTTAAGAATTCAATTTTAAATATAAAATTAATTAATTTATGTATATTTTTCGTAAATAATTTGAAAAATAGAAAATGAAGAAATTAATCTATGACATAATTTTAGGAATTTAATTTAAGAATCTAAAATTAATTTATATCCTAATAATTAAGGGATATTGAAACTAATGACATATCTTTAGAGATTGTTGGAATAATATATATTACTTTTTTGATTTAGTTAAGAATTATTGCTTACAAATACACTGTATTTTTGATCTTTTGTATGATTTTTTTATCTCAACAAGTATATGGACAATTGTCATCCGTGGCTATGAGAGACTATATTAAATTATTATTTCATATAAGATACAAACTAAATATAGGAACTCAAACATTATATTTGTCATAAATTTTAGAGATTCAAACTAAGTTAAAACTAATTTGTAATTTGATGGTGTGATATATAACAAATACTATAGTTGGCATAATTTTAGGGATTCAAAGCAATAATCTTAATTAAATCAAGGTGTACAATTTATATTTTACAAATTCAAATATTATAATTCTATTTTACTTCATACAATTTGTTGCGGTCGGGTATTAAGAAGATATCTATTATTTTAGAAATAGTTTAAAAAATAGAAAATTGTGAAATTAATGGATATTGCATCATCTTTGGCATGATTTTTGGAAGGGATTCAAATTTGAATCTAAAATTAATTAATTTATATATATTTTTGGTAAATTATTTAAAAAATAAAAAATGATGAAATTAATGGATATTGCATTATCTTTGGCATGATTTTAGGAAGAGATTCAATTTTGAATCTAAAATTAATTAATTTGTGTATATTTTTTCGTAAATAATTTAAAAAATACAAAAGATTAATTTTGAATCTAAATTTACTTAATTTATGTATGGTTTTTTTTTAAATAATTTAAAAAATAAAAAATGATGAAATTAATGGATATTGCATTTTTTTTTGCATGATTTTAGGGAGGGATTCAATTTTGAATCTATAATTCGAAAAATAAAAAATTGAATCGTTGAAGTTATTTTTCTGTTAATTTCGTGATTTTTATCCTAATAATTAGGGATGTAGAAACTAATTAATGACATATGTTTAAGGATTGTTGGAACAATATAATAATTTTTTAATTTAGTTAATTATCATAAGTGAGTGTATTTACAAATACACTGTATTCGGGATATGTGATATTTTGTTTGATTTTTTGATTTAGACAAATACCATATATTTGTATATGAATAATTGTCATCCGTGTAAGGGTAATTTTAGAAAAAAAAATGGAAAAATTATTATGTCAGTTTGTTTTGGAATAAATCAAAATAATTTAACAATTTGTTTTTTTTTCTATCCATAAATTTGCTATTTGCACGGTTTTATTTAAACCAAAAAACAAAAGAAATACAAGGTAATATAGACATTTGGGTTGCTTATCTGACTTCAAATAGGTGGAGCAGGCTAATGAATGGGTTTTGGACCAATGAATTGTTGATAAAAGTAGGAGAATGTGTAGTTAGCACATTACTCTTTGTTTGGTCCCGCGATTAAAAATTTAACCTTTTGTCTTATTAACTTCTTATATTTTGGGCTCTAGTAGTTCACATTTTCACTTCTTATCCCAAACATATTTTCGTAGCTCACTCCATATTTTTGGTGATTCCAAATAATTATAACCTACAATATTACTATTTTGAATGTTTACTCTTTACTATTTTTTAGCTATCATATAGTTTCCTATTTGTTAATTTTTTTTATTTACTAAAATAGCATGAATCTTAACACATAGGTTATAAGCTACATACCATTATAACTCACAACGTACAATAATCACTATCTACGATAACCAACCGAGAATGCGAAGAATATCTCAAAAAGTATTCTTCATACAAGTATGTATTAGAATTTTAGTTTTTTTTTTGTTTAAATCAAACTAATAAAACATAAATTTGAAAATAATAAATTCATTTATAGTTCGTTATCAAATATGTGTTTGGTATTTAAATTCATGAGTGCATTTCAGACTAACCAATTATTCGATATGTTGGAATTTGTGTCATAAAACTCATAGTTTATAGTTTAAAATTACATTCTATTTAATAAAGTGTTTATTGAGGACTTGTTAGTGAAAATAGAATACTATAATCTTGAATCAAATAACTAAGATCCCGAGGCTATCTAGTGTAAACTTGAACTTTATGTACAGACATAAATATGGATCAAGTTCGAATTTATAGCCTGAACGATCTATAATGTATAAATAAGGTTAGGTACCTTATTTCGAGAACACGTTGGATGTGGCTCGCTCTGTAGTTATTACAAATGATGTGATCCTAAATCATTCATGTAGAGACATGGAATGGAGCATCCTATGTAAAGAGTTTGCATAAGACTAAAACCATGAAATAGTCACTCTTAAGTTATAACACTATTCACTATATAAACTGACTATTTCGATTATGATAACCTAGATAACTTAATTGTAGTCCTGAGCTAACTATAAACTTCTGTTCAAATGGTATTATCCTTAGATCTACATAGGTGAGGGCAACTCAACGACGCTGGCCCAATAAACCTTCATTTTAGGGGTAAGATCAGATGAATGGCTAGGGACATAGGGTGCAAGACGTAATTCACTCCTACTTGCTTTAGGATTAATAGATAAATTGTTATCTTAAGGACTGAATCCAAGTCTTAAACAAGGGATCCCGCCCTTTCATTGGCCCGAGAGGGACTTGGTTTATAGGTTGAACCTTAAACCAAATGTTCAATAGTGGATCAGTGGGACTTAAGGAACAAGATGTAGTCTTGGGGTAAAATAGTATTTTGACCTAACCGAGGTTACGAACAACCTGTGAAGAATTAACTTACTGATCATGACAATATCAAATGGACACAAATATATTTATAGTGAGGGAAGTGCAACTACGACACTTTAGTGGAATGACCCGGTAGCTAAACAAATGTTGATTAACTCGGTTTAAAAGGGTTTAGCCAATTAATCTAGGATAGTTGGGGTCTACGATCTATAGGTCCATTAAGTTCCCCTGCTAGCTCATATGAAATTAACTTAGAATAGCATGTTGAAATAATTCGAATTGTTCGAATTAGGTAAAGAGAGAGAAACTGACAACTACAAGTGATATAGTCATCAGTTATAGTTTTGGGCAAGAGCTTTATATTTAAATGATTTAAATATTAAAAATATGAATATGGATTCATATTCAGAAATTCGAAATTGATGGAAATGGTCAAAGTTGTGAAAAGTCAAAATGTTGACTTTTGACTTTGAAAAGTCAAACTTTGATCGGCTTTATATTCAAATGTGATTTGAATTTCAGAAAAATGAATGTGGATTTATGCTCGGGAGGTCGAAATTAGTCAAGATGGACAAAATGATAAAAAGTCAAAATGTTGATTTTTGACTTAAAAAAGTCAAAGTTTGACTTTGACTAGAATGATTAAATCACCATTTTATCCCTTGACCAAAGTTAGTGGGAAAATCCAATATTTTGTTGGATAATCCCACTAACTCTTAGTGGGCTATGTGGAAGCTTATAGTGATGACACCAAGCCCACTAAAAGATAATGGAATGATGAATAAATCCACTAATGGTTAGTGGAGTGTGAGGTGTTGGGCTTTGGGGATTCAATTACATGCAATTTTTGTATGTAATTAGTCTATTTAAAGGGCAATTTTTAAATTGAAGAGGATTTTGTCATTTTCTAATTTTGAATTACAAATTAACCAAAGTTCTTATCTCTCCCAAATCTCAAACCCTAAAATTCCTTCTCCAATTTCCATCCATCTTTCTTTATTTTCTTCATTAAACGGGTCCCACAACCCGATTCTAAGTCTGGAGTATAGCGGCTCAACTCTAATGGTGGTTCCGAGTTCGTGATGTGAGAAGATTTGGAGCATCGAGAGCTTCGAAGGTAAATATTTTTTTCAAAACCCTAATTAGTGTAATTAGGGCTTTTCGTCTTAAACATGTTAACATCTAAATTAGTTTAGATGCATCTAGAGCAAAATTTCGATCCTTATTTCCGCTGCGATTATATGTTATCCATCACGAGACACATTTGCTAATATATGTATAAAGGTTTAAATCATATTTTTGTATTGGTGTTAACATTCATGGCAATGTACAATGAACTGAAAAAAATAAAATAAGTACAACACATGTATGAAATAAACCCTACAATTTTGTAGATAAGTATTCCCATAATTATGAATCATAGAAAAAATAAGAAAAAATGAATAATTGGAAGCAAGGGGAAAAAGAAAACCTCGATGAATCACAAAATATTCCAAATTTGAGATACTAAAGAATTTATATATGGATGAAATTGCACCAAGCACATGAGTTCAAAAAGTGAAGTAGAATGTCAATGTGCCAAAATGACGATGATCAAAATCTTGAAAGCAAATTGACTTTTTTAGCTTTCCGATTAAATATCAATTAACCATTTAGTCTTTAATTAAAAATTAAAACCCTACATTTTTATTATAAGAGTGATATCTTATTTGATACCTATTTATCCAATTATAAAAGTTGTTTCATCATTTCATTAAGAAGTTAATAGAATCCTAACTATAGGGTCAAAAAAATATATTTTTTTTAAGTTCAAGAACTGAAACAAACATTTTAAAAGTTAAGGGACCAAATTATAACAAGACAAAATTTAGAAACCAAAATAAGATTTAAACCTATTTATAAACTATAAAGCTAGCTGTAGCTACAATTCACAAGTCAAAACTAGGTTCAATTTAAACGGTCATTAGAATATATTTTAATCGGTTTTGTAGATCATGAATATTTATCTGATCCACATAAAACTAGATATCAATCAGGTTATCTATTCACATGTGAAAGAATTGCTATATCATGATGATTAGTAAAACAAATCATAACAATCATCTCCTCAAATCATACTGCAATTCTTGTCATACATGAGACAAGTTGAAAACATGTATGGTTAAGATCAATGAGTACTCAGCATATTTTGTAGAACATGTACTTGTCTTTTAGTAAAATTCTTCCAATGATACTATACAAAGACACATGGCACATATAACTCAAACAAAAAAAGGTTGTATTAAAGGCGATAAAACGATGCATATTTCACCGAAGCTTTTATACACTCAAGATCTTGAAGAAAATTGTGACATCACATTACAACAATTTTTTTCAAATGATAACTTGACAGACTTATTTACATAATCATTACCTACTGCAACTTTTGAAAATTTGGCGCATAATATTGGAATGTAGCAACTCAAAGATCTCAAGTTATGTTTCCATAGGGGGAGTGAATTGTATTTTTGTAAATGTATACATTATATGAAATATGTACTTTTTTGCCTTTACTAGGATTTTTTTCAATCGGGTTTTTTTCTAGTACAGTTTTAACGAGACATATTTTACATATGTAATTGACACCTAAGAGAGAGTATTATAAATATTAGTAAAATAGATGCCCATTATCCATTATACGTAGTGCCACTGTCATGTGTCACTCTCTCTTTCTCATCCAACTCTTATGTCATGTGCCTTTGAACATGTATGTCAACCTTTAGTAACTATGTAATATATCTCATGCTTGCCAAATTGCATCTGAATAAAGATATTTAGTGGGTTTTAAATAACACTCACACATAGTGAAATTTCCAAATCAGTTGGAGAAGGTGGAGTTTTTTAGATATATTTTCCTTAATTTCTTAATCTCTTATTTATTTATATATTATATATTATTCACTTTTATAAGGGCTATATATTTTAAAATTTTAATTTTATAATCTCGATAATAGTTGTAGGCAATTTTGGATAAATGTCTTAAAAATAGCCATTTAAATGACATTAAATAATTGATTAAACTATATAAAAAAAAAACGAGGTTTAAGTAAAAAATATCAACCCACGGTAGAAAAGGGCCTAAAAAGGAAGATGGCTTAGGCCACTTCGAGTAGGACATCAACAATCAAGGGGAGGATGTTCCAACTCAAATAAGAATAAAAGATGTTGCATATGACCCCAAAACCTTTTGAGGGATGGCACTAGTCAATTATATCCCTATAAATACGTTATGAAAATTCTCGAGAAAGTAAGTCAATTATATACTCAAATTCTCTACTTTGAACATTTATTTATAACTTGAGTATTAGAGCGTATGTGACAATCACCCTATTTTTACGAGTAGGTCAGTACATTTTTATCCTGTTTGAAATTTGGTATCATAACACTTAAAAACACGCAAATATTATTTTTAAAATTTGTGCTATTTGGATCGTAGACATTCAATTATAGTTTTCAAAACCAAAATCCAAATTATCTATACAACACATATTTGCTAAGCTAAGTGAATATGAAAAAAATAAAGTAGAATTCAAATTGCCTACTAGGAGGCCTTTCACCTTTAATACACAATAGAAGTGCATGCCAATTACCATCAATGGTATCCTTTTAATAATTGTATGTCTAATAGTTTTTAACATTAGAGTTCATTGGACACAAACACATAATTTGATGTGACTCTTTAACTTAATCATCAGACAACATAATCACATTATTTCAGTGTACAATGATGGTATGACAATATGACACACTCCATATATATACATTTATATGTGTGTGTATATAATAATATAAAAAAACTTTCATTGATCTCAACTCTCATGAAATTTAAATAAATAGTTCTAATTTCGCTTCTAAACAACTGGTGATATGCCTCCGAAGTACACAAGATTTAGGGTTACGAGAACGTGGAATCACATGGAGTACACAACCATATCAATAAGTGACTACATTTCGAAACAATGAACCTATCATCAAACACTTCAATCAACTCGAAGGCCCAACAAATGATTTATCATATTCAAGTTGAAGGAATGAAGTCAAGGGAAGAAATTCGAAAATGCTGTAGATGAGGCAGATAAACATGGAAGTAATAGCATTCCATTGAGATTTTCCTTAAAGTAGTAGTAAATAAACGAGCTCTAATGAGACCCTAATTAAGAGCAGAAGCAAGGAATATTTTTAATTGACAAAAAGTGAGCCTTATGGTAATCTTATAATCGATCTACTTAAAAAAAAAAAAGAAAAGAAAAAGAAAAAAGAATATTTTAAAATCAAACTGAAAAAGGAATATTTGAATTATTTTAATGTTAGCGGAAATAGCAAAAGAAAAAAAAAAAAAAAGAAAAAAGAAAAAGAAAAGATTAGCCATCAAAATTCAACCGGTTGTATCCGTCAGTAAATTGAAAATAAACTGACATTCTCTCTCTCTTTCTCGAACTCATTGCATTGAAAAACCAACAAACCCTAAAAGTGTCCGTTCAATTTTCTTCTTTGCTTCAACTACTCCTCACATAGCTCAATTCCATCTCTTCCTCTCCACAAATTTTGCACTTTCATTATTCAAATTCATACTGAAATCCCTAATTCTCTCACTGCGCGGCTCTTTTTACCGATATTATGGAGGGAATGCCGCACCCAATACCCCGTACAGTCGAGGAGGTCTACGGCGACTTCAAAGGCAGGCGTGCCGGCTTGATCAAAGCCCTTACCACTGGTCTCTTCTTTTTCTTCTTCTTCTTGCTTTTCCCATTTTTCTCTTTACTCTTCTTCTTCTTCTCCTTCTTCTTCTTCTTACTATGCTTCCTGGATGTAGGTTGACTGTGTAGTTGTTTCTGTACGAATTCCTCCACTTTAATTCTTTTTTCTGTTTTGCAGATGTCGAGAAGTTTTACCAGCAGTGCGATCCTGGTGGGTTTTCTCTTTCTTCTCGCGATACCTGTTAATTATCCAAAATGTTCTAATTTACTTGGTTTTCAGAAATTTATTTCTCGCTGTTTTTTTCACTTCTTTCGTGTGTTTGTGGTCTTGAATTCTGTTTGTTTCTGTGGCTTTGAATTCTCTTCTTCTCTTTGAAGAAGTATGGTAGGAAAACAGTCTTATCCATAAGCTTTGCTGTTGAATTGGTTTTATATCTTTTCCTTAAGTTGTTTGTCGCTCCCTAACTCTCTAAATCAGCTAATTTTTTTCTTTTGGGGGAGCGGGGTTAATGTCGTAAGTCTATACAGCACGAGATTTCACTTTTGCGTGGGGTGTAACCAAAGTTTTCTTCTTCTTGTTGTTTCAAAGTCTAAATTAAGTTTATTGAAAAATTTGGGGCCGGTGGATGTGTTAGAACTGGAGATATATGTTAACTTTTTGAACCCTAGGGTAGAGCTGAACATAACATGATGAATGGTTCTGACTCACGGGCTAAATTTGATAGTAGTGGATATGTAGTAACAAGCTAATTGGGTGGTGCGGGGCCAACGCATGGTCACAGATTTTGAAGCTTATAAATAGGAGGATGGAGAGTGAAAAATATTCCATATATGTTTCTCTGTTTGATCGCTTTAGACTGGCTGTTTTAGGTTTTAGGTTTTAGGTTTTAGTTATGTTCTTTTGGTTCCTGCACTGTTATAAGTAACATTATGGAATGACATACACTATTTAAAACCAGGATTCCAATTACTGAATTGAGCAAAGTGTGTGTTGGTTATTATTGTATTGGAATCCTCTTTCTCCCTCTCTCTCTCTCTCCCTCCCCTTCTCTCTCTTTCTTCATTCTCAAGGGGTTTTGATAGGAAACAAGCTAAAGGGAGCCAATCAGAGTGTTTACAGTTGCAGAAAATTGTTCCAATGGGTAATCAATGAGGTTAGGTCGTAACTACAAAAAGGTGGTCAATTTACACCGTGATATAGAGAAGTAGTAGAGGGGATGTAAGTCTCAAAAGCTTGCGCTTTTCCGGGGAAATGAGTGTTTCTCTTCAACCAAAGAGTTGATATGAAGGGCTGAACCAAGTAAGCCTTGGGGTCTCTTCTCCCTCTTGAAAGGATGAACAGTGAGCATAGTAGAGAGGAGGGTCTAAATGTCATTAGGGATAACCAAAATCCAGCTAAACGATGAAACACTGAATTACTAGAAAGAGCTTGTTTCAGCACAAGAGCTGAAAAGGTGGGAATGAGATCCTGGGGCCTCTTGCACATAATACAACAATTTAAAGATAAGTTGACCAATGGAAATCACCTCTGTATCCAATCGTGGGTGTTTAAGCTTAAATGACTTAGTTCCCATAAAAATAATTTGACTCTTTTAGTAAGCCTTACATCCGCTATGACTCAATGGAGTAATTTTGTCCCCATGATTCTAGTTGTTGCAAAAAATTTAGAGAGAGATTTTGTTGGGAAGAAAACCTTCCCTTTTCAGGTTCCATGCGGCTAAGCCCAATATTGTCAGTTCCCCTAAAGTGATTTAAGGTATTCAATATTCCAAAACTCAGGAATGAATGCTTCTTTTTAAGTGAAATGAGAAATAAGGGGGAAAATCATCTTTGAGGGTTGTTTACCCCAATCAAACATGAAGCAAAAATGGTGTCTTATCCGGTTATCCCTATGTCCAACATTGTGAGGGATGCGGCTGAAAACAACTTCTTTCAACTTGTCCATCTACACCATGGGCCCTTAACACGTAATGTTATTATATATTCCGGTTTAAGATCAATGGGAGAGAAGCCACACTTTGATAAGATAAATTTCCTCTATAGTTTTATTTTCTGATTAAGAATACAAATCCAGGGATTTATTTTTGTGTCTAAGGCCAATAATCCCTAATCTACCTTCATGTATTGGAAGCTTTACTTTGGCCCATCCAAGGAGGTGGTGACTTGACTTATCCTTTCTGCCCTTCCAAAAAAAAATTACTATACAATTGGTCAATCAAAGCTGATACCTTGGAGGAGATGGGAAAAGGGACAAATAATATATGGGGAGGTTGGATAATGAAGCTTCGATAAGAGTGTAATGACTTCCCTTTGAAATATGGGAATGCCTGCAATAAATCAGCATCTCGCTCACCTTTTCATCAATTTGAGCCCCCAAATGATTTCGTGTTATGTTTACTATTGAGGGAAAGACCCAAATACAAAGCCTCTGGGGTTTCCATTAATTACTTTCCTTTATGGTCTTTTTACTCTCTCTTACTGAGGTGATACTTGTCACTTTGTATATATTAACTCTTCAGTGAGCAAAATACCTGATTTTGTTTCTCTCAAGACCTATAGGGTTTTATATTACTATTCAGGAGTGAAATACTGCATCAGCCTTAACTTGATTTATACTGTAAATTTGTTGTTCTTGCTGTATGTATGCATGTATGTATGTATATATCGTTACTATTTTAATGATAACCTTTCCCAATTATTTTAAGTTTTTCAATCATGGCATGCGCAACTTCTACGTTTTCTCCCCAATTTTCCTACTGAAGGAATGAGACGATTTCACTCTATATGTCTTGGATGGACAGTTCAATATTTATTTTCTGGACACCTTCAGTGCTAAATATGGAGGTGAACCTTGATTGGTATCTTGAGAAGGGACTAAATCCTGTTGGTTGGCCACGTTGTCCTTGATTACATGTTTAGGGACTGAACTAGAAATGCCTTGTCGCATATATCAGAAACAATTACCTTTTTTCCTAAAAAATATTACTCTTGGTGCTTTCTAGCTTATAGTATCTGATAGCGTAATACACTTTTTCTTGAGTTTAATTTGACATATAATGAGGGGTAAAGAAAGTATTTCTTACTATTTTCTGAATTCTGAAACAATTCTTGTTATACTTATAGAGAAGGAGAACTTGTGTCTCTATGGACTTCCAAATGAAACGTGGGAAGTTAACTTGCCTGTGGAGGAGGTGCCTCCTGAGCTCCCGGAACCAGCATTAGGGATAAACTTTGCAAGGGATGGGATGCAGGAGAAAGACTGGTTATCACTGGTTGCAGTTCACAGTGACTCATGGTTGCTTGCTGTTGCATTCTATTTTGGTGCTCGTTTTGGATTTGGGAAGACTGAAAGGTATGCTACTATACTTTTTGGCTATACTTCCAGCTTTAATACTACACTTTTTTTAAATGGTAACAAGACTTTTCATCGATGAAATGAAAAAGGACTGATACTCAAATTACAATATGACATAAAAAGCGTAAGTCACTTAGAAAGCAAGGTCAGCAAGCACAGATGTCTCAACCTAGGTTGAGATATCCTTGGCGCCTTCATCATATCTGATATTATATACATCTGAGGATTCATAGTTCAAAGTACAAAACATCATAATGACTTAAAATACATAATTAAGTTGAAGTGAAGACGTTACAATTTAGACATATATAATCAAACTACTGTTTTTTTTAAATTGTTTTGATTATTTGATCCTACGCGTTATCATTGCTGTACGATTGGAAAATAAATAAATTCAGATCTGCTTCACAATATACCTCTCCTCTTCATATAGTTTCATATAGTGATATTTATTTGAAAAATATCCGTGAATGGAGATAGGAATGAGGTTTAGTAGTTGTTCTAGCATGTTGAACGTTTTGAGATAGTTATGATGAAAAACCAGAATGGTACAGGGGCTTGAACACTTTATATACACAAGGCTTGCATAATTTTTTATGCTAAGTTATATAATTATTTGTTTACTTTAGGGCTGTCTTTAAATTTGAAACATTTGTATCAAAGAAAAGGAATCTATCAAAAGTGTGCCTTGACACTTACCTAGAAATTAATTCTCACAAGTTTTCTTGACATCCAAATGTTGTATGGTCAGGTGGGTTGCCCCATGAAACTAGTTGAGGTGTGTATAAACTGAGCCAGATACTCACGAATATAAAAAAAAAACCGTTTTCACAAGATCTAACGGTCAATAGATATTTGCACAAGAATTACTTCGGATTTGAGTGTGAACTTTGTTTGCTTCAAGTTAAATATATTCCCTTTTTTTGTTGTTGCTGCAACTATCCTTTTCATTGAAGTGTGGTTTGAATGGGTTAGATCATTATTTCTTTGACCTCAAATCCTCTATAATCCTTGGTTATATTTTTAATATGCTCATAACTTTAATTGATTCTCAAGTTTGGCAATCATATATATAAATAACAACAAATGGTTAAGGAGGAGGAGTTAAGGTGCAGGCCTTGAACCCAACTCGAAAATGAGGATGGCCGGGCTTGTTTAGCATCTTATAGGAGTGGATAACAACTGGAAAAAGGATTCAGTATTAGCGTGAGAGAACAAATAACAAAATGAACACATACACACACACAAATTGTGTGTGTAAGCAAACAACCATTTAAACACACTTTGAGAAAAAGGACAGTTGCATCAACAACGGAAAAACATGGAATATATCTATCTTGAAACAAACATATATATATACACTCCAAACATATATATACATTCATATGCATATATATATATTTCCCACTGGTTTGGTTCTAGCATTTTCCTTTTATTGAAAAGGAAGCTTTACTATCTTTTCAAAATCTAAGTGCATAAATGGTTTGTAAGTATGGGTATTTTTGATAGAGTCAACTTATAGACTATAGTCCTTTTTTTTTCTTGCCTTTTATTTTTATTTTCTTCAGAAGATCTTTTATCTATTTTCCATTTTAATGAATTATTTGGTGTATTGTTTTGCTTGTGCATTCCAGTGCTCTAATCTGGAATTTCTTGGTTTCTTTCATGCTATCAGTGACATCTTACGAGGAACATCTTGTAGTCTGCTTTGCCGTTCAATTTTGTCACATTCTTTAACTAGCATATTAAGACTTGAATTAATTATGGCAAACCATTATTTTATCCATAGCTAATAATTTATCAATGAAGGTGAGTGTGAGATATGCAATCAATTCGCAATATGTTGTATCTCTTGTAGAAATAGCTTAAACTAAAACCAATTCTAGCATTAGAATCATTGAAATGTATGTATTTTTGTTTTCTCGTAATGTAAAAATGTATCACTTACACATGTATGTCTTTTTGTGCTCATAATGTATATTTTTCAAAAGTAATTTGTCACCTTGTCTTTGCCTATAGATATTCTTTGGGAAAATTGCCTAGTATCATGTATTGAAATATTGACTTATTTTATTGTTTCCAATTTTAGTCAAATTAAAATGTGTATCTTTTCTTGAATGGGATCTTAATAAGTCAAGTTTAAGCTATTCCTTGTGGAGCGTGCACCCTTTTTTTCCGTTTCCATCTTCCTTCCTTTCTAAGATCTAAATTGTGCTACAAGAAGGAAATGGGACTACATGTTAAGGTCTGGCATCCTCTTATCTTAGCGCCTCTCTTCTTAGACTGTTAGGGGCTGTTTGGTGTAGTGGGTTATTATAATGCACTTCATGTTTGGGGCACTAAATATCCTAGTGGTGTGTACAATTAATTATAACCTACGTAAATACTATTTCAAAACTTTATTTGTTATAGCATTTACTATTTGCTATAATATTTGCTATTTTTTACTCTTCTTTTTTCTTCTTTGCTGCAATATTTACTATTTTCTACCTAACTAAAAACATTTTCTCCCCAAACACAAACTACTCTAACCCAAACTTAGTATGCACCCAAACACTAACTATTACAACTCACTAACTATATAACTAAGCCAACGTTCTAAACAGCTCTTTAGTGTTGAGAAAGAGGAAAAAATTGTAATTTTCTAATAACCTAAAGGGTAACTTATTTATTTATTTCTATTTTATTTTATGTAGTTGTACAGTCAAAATGATTTTTGCCTCTTGTTCAGGCTAATAGCGGAGTGAAAGAAGCCGTATGGATAATTTTGACCTGTCTTGTTATCGTTGCTTGCAGTGTTAGGTGGTTGTCAAATTATCACAGCTTTTATTCTTGAATTTATTTCTGCATGCCTTATTTCTTGGTCGCAATATTTTGAGAGCAGAGTTATATAACTTGTAGGCACATTCATCCCCATGTTCTACGGATATCAGGAAGCAGGATTATTGTGGTGTCTTTAAGCATGCTATGATTTTGACTACACTTGCCATGTCTTGTTCGTTTGAATTACTCCTTGACCTACTCTAGTCCTGCTTAAGTAGCATAATCTTTTATGATTTAGTTGCAGTTATGTCCCGATGTCTTTTGGCATAGTTCTTTTTCACCAGATGGGGATACTGTGTATGAGGTTTCTGTGTGTGTTTAGGAAATACAGGAAATATCCAGCAATACCCCCGTTAATCGTGGAATGTAGTTATCAGTTCTGAATATAACTTCATTTATTTGGGATGACCTCATCATTTTGTTATTTCATTTTTATCAATGACATGATTCTGTTCCTTATTGTTATCGTTATTGTTATTATTTTCTAAAGATGACTTCATTTATCCCTATAATATGTTTTGGCCATGGTATGGGACAGACATGACTCACATTGAGATTGATCATTTCAGGAAGAGGCTATTCCAGATGATCAACGATCTCCCAAGTGTATTTGAAGTTGTGACTGGAAATGGTAAGCAGTCGAAAGAACAATCTGCCACTCATAACAATGGCAGTAAAAGCAAGTCGAGTGGAAAGATGGTGAGCAATTTCTGAAGTTCATGATTAATTTAGCAAAGTTCTATTGTTTTGGTGCAACCTTTTGCCGTATATGAATCTTGCTGTTCTATGCTGTCTTGTACCAGTCCCGGCAGTTGGAGTCCCATAGCAAGGGAGTGAAGATGTCTCCACCACCAAAAGAGGATGAAGATAGCGGGGACGAGGAGGAGGAAGAAGAAGATGATGAACAGGGTGCAACATGTGGGGCTTGTGGGGACAACTACGGCAACGACGAATTCTGGATTTGTTGTGATGTGTGTGAAAGATGGTTCCATGGAAAATGTGTGAAGATTACACCTGCAAAGGCGGAGCATATCAAGCAATACAAGTGTCCAAGTTGCAGTAACAAGAGAGCAAGGGTTTGATTTAGGATCTGAAAGTTGGAGATAGTTGCAGGGAAGGTAAAAAAAGAAGAAAAAAGAAGAAGAAAGCAGGCAGCACGAATCCGAGACTTGTGTTATTACAATTATAAAGCTAAAATATGGTTGTTAAAATCAGTTGACAAATTTGGTGAATTGGGATGGAATTTCAAGTTTTCCTACTTGTGTTTATTATTCTTCTGTCTAATTCTAGAATTAGTGGTTTTCTCTATGAATCCCTCCCATTGATCTTTCAAATGTTATGAATATTGTCATCCACCTCCCCAAAGTAAACTGACTCATCCATTCACTTAGCTTAACACACTCTTTGGCTAGAACCAACTTGTTCTTTATGTTCTTTATCCTATTAAATGCTATAGAAATTAGATAAATGATGAATCGTGGTTTGTAATGTGTATCATCCTCCTACCAGGCTGGCTATCTATGGCAGGGCCAGGAGGATCTGAGTTTTTCTTCCTTTATGCTTGTTGGTTGAAGTCTGAGGTTGAAATTTCTGTTTTTGTATAGAAGTTCAGTCCATTTGAATAAGAAAAAAAAAAATGGTTGATTGGAAAAGAAAAGGGGGTGTGAGTTGAGTGGAAGAGGAAAGTTAGATGTGGATGTGTTTTGTATTTTGTATTTATTGTTTTGTTTTTTCTTTCTTGAGAAGGAATGGAGATATTGTTATTCATATGGAAATGTTTCCAAGTGTTTGTTTTTATAAGGTTTTGAGAGGATGACTTTAAAGTTATGTAACAAATGTAAGAAGACAAGGAGCAATGTCAAGTGTTGCTTCTTGTTTGAATAATGGTTGTTTGTGGTGAGGTTTATTCACACTTAACAAACTTTCAGCACAAACCATTTATTGTTTTCTGTCTATGCTTCTTATAATCTATCACATGACTTCATCCTTTCTTTATATATCTCTCTCTTTCTCTCTGTCACTTTCACATTGAAATAGATGGGTGTAGTTATTAAGCTCTCTTTATCAAGTGTCGCTTGACAAGGATGGGCATAAGAAGGAAAAGAAGAATGAAAATCAATCAATATTATAGTCTGTGTTATTATAATTTATGTTTGGAGTAAGGTATAAACTATTATAGATTGTGTTTAAAGTGGAGACTATTATAATCTGGGTTTTTTCGTTACTTGAAGTATACATTTTTCTTCGATTGATTTTATTAAATCTAGTTAATTAGGATGTTCATTTAATAAATTTAATTTGAAACTGAGGTTTTCACTACTTCTTTTTGCCATACATGTATATTGTACATGAAACCCACATTTTTCTTTAATTGATTTTATTAAGTTAATTGAGATGTTCATTTAATAAGTTTAGCTTCGATCTACATTTTTCTTTACTCTTTCTTTGACAATCATCTCTTCAAATTATTTTCTTTTATGGAAAGTTCTAAATATTTATTCTTTATTTTATTTAGAAGTCCATAGTAATTAAATGATTACATTTTCTATTATTAGTAAACAACGCGTGTGATGCACGTGAAAATCACACACGAAAAAGTTATAATTTTAATTTAACTTTATAAAATTGGAACAATCATTTTAATATTCTCCAAATTCATCATCTTCTTCTCCTATGTCTATTTGTTTTTCCATTGATCGAATGTTAAATTTGATTTCTTTGCACAATTCAAATTTCATTTCTTAACATCTTGAGTTTATACATTGCAAACTTAACCATCTAATCTATATATATCCAAATAAAATGGAAGATAGAAAGATTGTTAGTTGTGTTATAGCATATAGCATCATTATGTAATATCAATTACGTTATGGAAGATGAAAAAGTTACATTATGACCCTCATGACATAGAACATTAACTAATATCAGTTCTAGAAGATGAAAGTGTAACTTGTATTTGTTGAATATGAAAATGACCAAAAACCTTAAATCTATGTAAATGAGAAAGTTGTCACTAAAGCAAGACTTCAAAAAAAGTTCTAGTGAAAGGGTAAAAACATCCACCAAAATCATATTTCAAATTATAAATGTGAAATCATAATTTTTTCAATCATTTTGTAGGTAAAAAAATTAAAGAAAAAACTTCAATATTTCCTACTTTACACATTTTATTACTTTTATGTATAGTTTATAAATTCCAACAATACTTACATTGTTTTAACAAAATCAAAGTATAAGTCACTCAACCATATCATTAATAAAATAGCTTTGATAAAAAAAATTAAATAAAGAAAAAAAATGAGCAAGATTCCCATGGTTACATTTAAAAAATATTCTTTATATTACATAGCTTAAACATAAAGAGCATAGACATTTGTACATCCAACCACGAAGTCGATGGTTCAAGTTTTCCCAACTTTTGTTGTATATTAAAAAGAAACCTATAAATGAAGGAATATGCACAAATATACTTCTATATACAAAAGAATAGACAACAAAAAAAAAAAAAAAAAGAAGAGAATAGAAAAACATTATTTGATTTCTTCTCACCCTTAGCATTTTGTTGTGATTTGTGAACATGAACAAAAAAAAAAGGGACATTTATACCTAAAAATTTGAAAAGGAAGAATTTGAAAGGTCGTAAGAGATATAAAAGAGTAAATATGTGATAAGAGATTGTGAATAGTTGGGAGATGAAAGATCAAGGAAGAGAGATGAATGTGAATGGATTTGGATAAATTTAAATGATATAATTAATTGGAGAGAAAATTTTAAATTTTGAAAAAAATTATAATAAAGTGATAGAAAGAAATTGCACCAATGCATTAAACGCCCTAAAAAACATGAAGGAAATTGTGATTCAAATTTACAAAATGAAAAAAAGGATCCATTAATTTCTCAATGGAATCTATTTGTTTTTAATTAGAAAAATTAATTCTAAAATAGACAAATTAGAAAAAACAGAAAGAGAGATTGGAAAAACTCAGATGAACAATGCTAAATCCAACATGAAAAATTGGCAAAACTTAGCAAAATGATAGTATGAAGAAATCTTGAGAAGACGATTGAACCAATATGTTGAACAAAGTGGGAAGTTGATCTATGGGTTGCCAAAGCAATTATACACTCAAACATGTTGCAAATTTAGTACAACTGATGTGAAGAAAAAGTGAAAATATAGAAGTTTCTGCCTGTCTGATTCATCTTCGTGCAGTATACTTTACTTTCCATTCTGAAAACCTCCCCCTACTCTACTTAACCATCAAAATGAAAATGGAAACACAAAAAAAAAAAAATAAATAAATAAAATAAAAGAAAAAAGAAAAAAAAAACCGTAGCCCCATTGTTCTTCACTTCACAAATATAACAATTTGTTGGAGGTTTGCAATTTTCTACAACTACTTTTTCTAGAGAAAATAGAAATGTCTGCATGAAATGTTTTCTAAATCAAGAAAAACTAGCACAACATGAGCAATTAATGTTCATTTACCAAATCCAAAAGATGGAAATAAAGGCTTGAGAAAACTACAAAGTCAGTAAAGCCAAGCCATTCATCAAATTTCACCAACCTCTTCAACTTGTAATGTAAATGTCCCGCTTGGCTCGCATGTGTCTTGAACTTTGCTATGCAGTATGTGACACGACTTGAGCAGTCCTGATGCTTCAAGATGAAACGTTAGAGTACTCAACTTAAGTCTTTGAATCTTGGCTTTATTGCCTAGTTCAACTTAATTTCTTTAATACAACTTGAAACTTAAAGTTAGGCGATAAGAAATGACACAACACAGCGAAAAATAACAAACAATTCCCGATCTTTTATTAACTTAACAAGATGCGATCCAAATACATTTACATGTTTCCTTAAGTATATAAATTACAAAATAAAACTTTAAACACCTGGTCCATCTTCAACACGCTTGATAGCTCGCCTTACTTAGCCCAACTTAACCTTAATGCATGGTGACCTGGGGACGAAAAACTTAAAACATAAGTAAAAACTTAGCGAGTCATGGTTTTTGAAAACCTTTTTGAACATACAGTACATAAAATCATTTCATAAACATGACTTTAATTTCATCGACTCATTTCATCAACATGGATTTCATCACCTCATTTCATAAAATAAAAATCTCTCATTAGCCTTTCATATTTCTTTAGCAAAAAACATGAACCATTCCCACTATAGACTACTGTGATGTTTTTTACATCAACAACATCCCTTGGAGAATTTCCTAGTTCATTTCCCATAGCTCAGACCAGTAAGCTCAATACGCTCCTTTTACGCATTGGCCTATTAGCTTCACTCCACCATGCAGTCCTTTTCTATATGGCTACTTTTACTCCTTACGTGCATATAATAGTTAGCTCTTTGATAGGAATAAGATTAATGGTTTACACACAACACTACATACATATATTCAACACGCATAAAAATCTTTAAAACATAACACAAGACTTTCTTTAGAAATCCTTCTCTTTATAAACATTAATGTGTAAACAATCATAACAAAACAAACATAAACTTAGAAGAAAGCTTTAAAGTCTTAAAACATTTTAGAAAATCCATCACTGACAAATCCTCATTGTTCAAAACGCCTAGTGAGTCTTCCTTTCAGCAGAGTAAGTTCAAGAATTTTAGCATAACTTTATTTTCTTCTGACCATTCAATCTTATTTATAATGGTCTTAAATTGGATTAGTCATCCCTAATTCCTTTAAGTTTGTTAGCTCCTACTTAAAGTAATACATGTATAAGCCTAATAGCTTTTCAAAACATGCTTAGCATAAACTCTTACACGTGACCCATTAAGTACAATTAGGAAATTTCCTATCATTTTCTTAACTCTCAATGCCTGGCTTCAATTCGCCTTGCATCCAAAACGTTTTTCTTTTTTCTTGGTCGCCTAACTTCCACGAGAGCCACCAATCAGAACACCTACTTTCAAAATTACTCTTCTTAAAATGCCTTCTTCAAAATTTAAAAAACAAACACTTATTTCCAGTTGACCCTTCTATTTATTTTAAAAAACAAACACTTATTTCCAATTGACCTTTCTATTTTAGACACGGGTCTTACATGTAATTCATCATAGAAACAATAAACTACCTGAATTCAAGAATCAAAACAGGGCTCCCATAAAATTAATGAATGATGAATTGAATCCTAAGATTAAAAAAAAAAAAGAATCAAAACGAAGAAGGGAGTAAGAGAGGAAGACGAGAAGAGTTTGAGAAGGAAATACAAAAGGAGAGATGACAGATATTTTTTTTTGGAGAAGAGAGAATGGGGGAGCGAAAGAAGATGGAGAAGGGAGTATGACGAGGGAGAGAAGATGGAGAAGGACCGGCATGGAGTTGGAAGGGGAAGGGAATAGTGTGACATGGAGTTGGGAGGAAGAGGGAACAATGATAGCCCTAATCCCCAAATGCACTCAATCCTTGGACCAAACGTATAGTAGGCGAAATGAAAATAGACCCTTTTAATGTTGTATTGAGGAAAAGTGGTTTATTAAGTGATTGCAAGATAACTTGGTATTAGGGTAAAAAGCTTAGTTGACACTTACCTATGGAGACAGGTTCAATTTCTCCATCACGTTGTTAAAGAAAAGCAAAAGAAAATAAATAAATAAATAAATAAATAAATAACTTAATTGGGAATGAGAAGAGAAGGGGAGAATGAAAGTCAATTGGCACAAAATTTTATGGGTTTAGTGTATATTTTTTTATATTAATGTTGTATTCAATAACATTAAGTGATTGGGAAAAGGTGTCTTTTTGTCTCTTTTTTTCTTTTCGAAATTGGGAGAGAACATGATATGGATTGATGGGAACGTAAACGTAAAGGAGAACAAAAATCAACTAGGATGAATAATTTTGTTGATTTCACATATATATTTTAAATTAATTTTGTATTTAATAAAACTAGTTTAGCCAAACTTATTCACCTAACCACAAATTCAATTAGTTAAAAGATAATTATACCTGTTTGAATTCTCATCCCACATGTTAAACTCAAAGTTTACAAAACAAAAATATTATGATGGGATAAGATCCTAATTCACTAAATAAGTAATTGTGACTATAGATGATTTCCTCCTTGTACAAAACAAGATTATCATATTTTAATAGCAACCCTTAAGTCTTGAAATGTTAGTAGGAAGAAATATTTTAAAATCTGTTGAAAATGAATTATTAGGAAGAAGAATAAACATGAAAGCAATTGAAGGATAGAAATATATGAGAAAAATAAGAGAATAAAAAGTCTTTTTCTTTTGTCATATGTTTTAGGTCCTATAATAATTATGTCATTAGAAGAGAACTATTAGTCCAATACCCAAAACTCATCATCCCAACACTTATTTACTATTTATTGCTTTTCAAACATATATTATATTGTTTCCATGTCTTCCCATGATTCTTTTTTTTTTTTTTTTGTTTAAATTATGATTTTTAATCCCTAAACTTTACCTTAATTTCCCATTCAATCATAAAAATTTATAATTAAAGAAAAAAAAAAAACTTACATTGACTTTAGTTTGTGTTTCATCAACCACACATCATTCTATATTATATTCTCCATTCTAAGAAAGTTGAGTGAAATTGGGTTCACAAATCTTTCAAGATTAAAGCAAAGAAGGCATCCATAATTTCATTATGTCTCATTGTTATTCCCTAATAACATGCATCATGTTCTATATTATTAATTAATAATTTAAGAGGGAAACAATATTTAAATACTATCTATATTATGAATTACATTTTCATCTTTATATTTTTAGATCTTCGTACTTTTATTCGCCTTTTAAATTTTAAACTCTTAAAAAAAATTAAACGGACCAAAATATTCATTTTTTTTTTTTAGTAAGTATAAGAATTAAAATGAGAATGAAAAAAAATAATGTTTAGAAATAAAAGATAGAAAAAATTGGTTTGACGAAGAGATGAGATGCATAGGGGTGTGGAAACAATAAAAAAGATAGGGCCGGAGAGAGAGAAGGGAAATTGAATAATGAATGGATGCATTATGCATATAATTTAAAATGAATGAGATTGGATTCTCTCATTTTTTGAGGAGGTTAGGTATGAGCATATGAAAATAGAAAAGGAATAAATAATAACAATGAATTTTGAACAAAGGCCAAAGTAAAACCATTTGTTGATGCTTAATGGCATTGGGATAGGGACAATCTTAATGCATTCAGATTTGTTCCCTCTGATTATGACTCTCTAACTCACTAACCCCAACACTAAACTTTTCAATCATTCTCTATTTTCCTCTCCCCCTCCCACTAATACTAAAAACTAAAATGAACATAAAAGAAAGAAATAAATTAAATACTCCCCCACGCTACAATAGCTAGAGATGGTCTATTTTCCCCACTCTCTCTCTCTCTCTCTCTCTCTCTCTCTCTCTCTCTATCTAACATTACTTTCTGTTATTAAACCATAATTAAAGTTTTAATTTTAGAGATGTAATTATTTTTTCTTTTAGATAAAAAAAATAACTAAATTAGATGTAAACAATACAAATTCAACCTAAAATTATATATATATATATATATATATATATATATATATATATTTGTATACAACAGAAGTGGAAGAATTCTAACTATATATCTTTTGGTTGCTAACCCATCCTGATTACTAAATTATAGTGTCATGTCAAAAAAGAAAAAAATTGGTATAATTTAAATAATAATAATTATTTTTGGTATGGATACAAGGCATATAGAAAGATTTGAAGATAAAACATGATAGCAAAACAATAATAATCCATAAAACAAAGAGAAAAGAATAATGGACCGTTGATTTTTCAAAATAAAATAGTGTCCATGTATGGGTCACCTTTTACCCTATTTGATTGCTTACTTTAAAAAATGTCACAAAAAACTAAGACTAAGTGTGAGCTTATTTGATACAATGTTAATCAAGGAAGTAAGTTAAAATCAGTCCATTAATTATTGTCAACGAGAGTTTAGCTCAATTGACACCAATACGGTTTGTAGTTCAAATTCTCTCCCACTACATTTGTACTAAAAAAACATAAGTCTAAATAAGGTGTAAGAATAACTCGAATAACCTGACTACCTAACCTATATTATATGGGTTAGGTTGAAAATTTTAGTTTTTTATTTTTCTGAGTTAAATGATACACAATTGTGTAGGTAGTATCAACACGATTGTGTAGTTTTTTATAATGATGGAAAAAATGTTTCAATCTAAACGATTGTATTGACTAGGTAAGCGATCGTTTAGATCACATCTACACGATCATGTTGATTAGGTAAACAATAATCAACATGATCCTTTAGATCATATTCACACGATCATGTAGTTCTTTTTAAACGATGGAAAAAAGAACTTAAATTCTAAACGATCATGTTCACCCTGATAAACGACCGTGAGACTTGATAAACGATCGTGAGACTTGATAAGTGATCGTTTAGATCATATCCACACGTATAGTTCTTTGAATTTATGAATGTTGAACATGTACACCAGTTTTAAATTACAACGGTTTTAAACTTTATAGACATTAGGTTTGAGAAAAAAAAAAAAACAATACGAACCCGACAATAATCCAACCCAACCCATATTTTACAGGATGAGTTGGAAAATTAATTTAGGTTATTTGGGTTGCCAACTCAACCAATCCGAAAATATTTTCGGATTGGTTTGAGAATGTCTCCTAACCTAATCTATTTACGTCCATAAGTCTAAATTGGGTCAACAATGACTTTTTCTAATTTATAATATTTTTATTATTGATAAAGATAATTATAAATAAAGTTGAGGAAAGTTAAATGGTGGTTGAAGGATGATTAATTTTCTCTTGGTTGAATTTTAAAAAGACAAAGTTACACTTGCACAAATTATCTTTTTTATTTGTTAGATAAATGATATGTTAGAAGTAAAAATTCAAAGCCCTAACTATAACATATCTTAATTAACTAGTCGTTTAGTAATAATAATGCTGCCTTATATTATTAAAGATTTATTTAAAGAAAAAAGAAATCAGGAACTAATATAAACTTTACAAAATAAAAATGTAGAACTCTCTATATTCACAACAATCACTCTAAACGTATCTAGAAGCTCTCATTTTTTTTTTTGGTATTTTTTAACCATATTTGTGTAAATAATTTGTTTTGAACCTCTTATTATTTTTAATGTTACATATTAGCATTTTTTTTATTAGTACTCGTAAAAACTTATGTATCCAACTGTACATTAAGGAAACGTTTGATGCGGTAAGTTTGGAATCAAATGTCTGGAAATTGAATGTTTGTGGGCTTATTTGATGAGTTTTGATGTATGTGTTTGGGTGCAGGATTTGGGAATTGGATTTCTGATGCCTGTTATTTTGGGTGTTGGTTTTGAATTCTTAGATTTAACTAATCTATTTAGATTTTTTTTTGTGTGAATTGTACATCCTAAATTGATCATGTATCAAATTTTTAATTGATTTTTTTTTTTATATTTTTTTTACTTCTAATTTAATTTCTTCATGACTCTATTGATTTTCATGACAATAATGTAAAAATGAAAAATTTTAATATTCAATAACAATAATTTTGACTACAATTGCATTAACATGAATGATTTAATTATGAATATTACAAACCATTCACAAAATATAATAAGTCATGTAATCAAATGAGGTTTACGAAAGTTTCATTTAAGCAACATTAAAAGGGGTTTAATAGATTTCAAAATAAGCATAACCAAAAGGGTCATGCAAAAACAAAAGTTAAGTAGAGTTATCTTTAGCCATAGTTATGGTTACCTTCCTATGATAGTATGCAATGTATTTTAAACCACTTTTATCAAAAGAGTTTAAATAAAAATAAACTCTTTTTTTAAAGAACACTTTCTCTTCGGTTAAGTCAATAAGTCCCAAGTCTTCTAGTTAAATTGACCAACGAAAAAAATGAAAAATGTTATTAAATTAAAAATAAATTATGATATATGTGATATATATTTACAATTTCTACTATATTATATCAATATATTAATATTTCATTTATATATATACTTGAGATTACAGTAGATAATTCATCAATTTTCACCTATAAAAAAATATAACAAAATAAATTAAATCTCCTAAAAAGAAGGAACGATTAGTTTTAAACAAAAAGAGAAAATAGATGGTTAAAAAAGATGATCTAGTAATAATAAATATTAAAAAAGAACACAAGAAGAAAAGAAAATAAAAAAAAATGAAAAAAATGTATTTTAAAAAATATTATTGTGATTAAATCAAAGACATATTTGGAATGAATAAGAAAAAAAAGTTTTTCAAAAATTCATTTTTATTAAATTTTCAAGCTTCACGGTGCTTGTCAGAGTTGGTGGTCGAAAGTTCGGCGACGGAGTTGTTAGAAATGACACCTAATGGTCATCTGATAATGGTCACCGGGGTGGCATTCGGAGTTGGTTGACGAATTTTCTAGATTGAATGAAAAACAAAAAAGTAATCTATAGTCTTGAATAGTGTTTACTATTCAAACCCATGGAAAAGAATGAAGGAAGCTCTAGTGAAGACGATCGTTGATCAATGATGAAGAAGGCCAACTATCGCCAATGTTTAATTAAGACTATTGGTTGGTCATTGACCATCATGATAATCGGTCGCCAAGAGCCATAGCTATTGGTCATAGACCATCACTATGACTGTTTGTTAATTAGGCATGAGATCGATAATTAACGATAGCGATTGGTCATCGTTGATCAAGATGTTCACCTGATGACCGTAACGTCTAAAGTTGTAGGTCATCAACGATCAAAATTATTGATCATCGTTCATCGATAATTAACGATTAAGATGATCCGAAGGCGACAATCAAGATAATCTTGAGTGGACAATTAATATGACCGATTATTATGACCGTTGATCGATCATGATCAGTCATCATGGTTGATCGTCAAGTTGGCTAACATTTGTTGCCAATGGTCATTAATGATCTTGGAAAGAGGTTGAAGTGAAATTTTGTAAGAACATATGACATTCAATAAAAAAAAAATTACAAACCCAAAGATTTGGTTTCTTAGACCTAGAAATTTCATTCTAAGTGGCCAAACATGGGTTTGACTTCAAATGTCAAACCTCCCAAATTCCAAATCCATGGGTCAAATACCCATTAAGAATAATTCAAAATTTCAAAGTTTAACTATTATATTTCTAATTGTGGGCTAAAGTATAAAAACAATGTAAAGTTATCTCTTCATCCACAATAATAGGCCTCCATGCATGTAGAAACCTATCTACGTACATATATTTGAAAACTTTGCAAACAATTGCAAACATCTTTTTTTTTTTTTTGTTAAAATAGCAAAATTGATCGCTTAACCCAATTAATAAGAGGAATTGAAACTGAAAAGTCTAAACCCTCGTTAATTCACAAACTTACGCATGAGATTTGATTTTTATGTAACTACTATATCCAATTACCTTTTACTTTTTACCGATTAGTTTGCGTGATGGTCTTCTAATTGACATCTTATTACTTTTTTGTTAATTAAAAAATGCCCTAACTAATTCACTTACTTCATGAAGATTGATATTTATGTGATTGCTATCTGATTTTTATTTGATATTGATTGTTACATAATTGCTAATGATATAAACTGTTATTTGATTGCTATTTAATTCGATTAATATTTGATACCAACTGCCGATTACAATGATCATTTTTTGATTTTAATTTCACTTTTAATCACTTGAACTCTAGTTCATCTTTCTCAGGTAATCTTACACATTTTGTCCTTTCATCTTAGCTAAATGTCACGTGGTTAGATTTTCAAGCTAACCAAATATGCATCATTTGGCTAAATATTAGGCCTATGTAGCCCAGTAAGCCTTTGGGAGGTTAGTACACCAAGCACTATGGGTAAAATATGGCAGCAGAAGAAAGTAAGGGCAATAGAGCACTTAGAATACGTGAAAGGTTAGACAAGTGAGTGAGTGAGAGTTCGGAAATGAGAGAGCTTAAGTGTATTAGGTAAATGCCTTGATTTTCCAAGTTGTTTACAAATGAGGCCCATTACAAGTATTTATAGACATTCACAACTGACCTAGGGCCTTAGAAGGTCGTGCATGGCTGTGCACGTGCATGCTTGGCCTGTCGCCTAGCCATGCGCACATGCCCGTGCGCATGGGGTTTTTGGGTGGTGTTGGTGCCTGACGCCTGTGGGTGTCTGATAGTGCCCATGGGTTGTACGTTTGGCCATGCACATGGGACTGTCATGACCATGTGTCGCGACATGCATGCGGGGCTTTCTATGGGCATACGTTTGTGCCATGCACGTGAGTCATAGGCCCATGTGGCCATGTTGGCCTTGCTAAGGGAACTTTGTGGCATGATTTGGGGCAGCTTTTGGGGCGATTTTTGCAGTACGTGACATGAAGCTCTCATATTTGTGATATTGTCATTTGATTGACATTTGATATCCTCTATTTTTTATCAAATAATTAGTAGCTTCTAATCATAGTTTCAGATATTATCATAAGACTGCTTTTTGATTTCCTTATTCTGCATGAACTTCTACTATGTCATTTGATTGTGTTATGTCAATTAAATTTTTTATTTACAATTTCATTGTCATTTGATTACTTTCCATTTTTGTCAATTGTTAAGGAGTTTTTTTTTTTTTTATTATTATTATTATCATTCTATTGTCATCTTATCACCTTAATTTTTTTTGTCAATTACTAAAGTAGTTTTTATGGTATTTTCTATTGACATTGGATATCCCAACCCTTATGCTTGAGGTTCATTATTCTTTCAAATTTGAAATAAGTGAGGTCACATCCTATTAACAAGACTAAATTATAAAAAATGTCCATAAACTTTGGAGTTTATGTAAAAAATGCACCCAAAACTTTCAAAAGTTGAAAAAATGTCCTTAAATCTTCTAAAATGGTTAAAAAAAAAAAAACCTCCACTATTAGTTTTGGATGGAAATCATTAAATTTTGTTTCAAAAAGCCCCCTTGAAAAATTTCATAAATACCCTTGAATTTTAAAAAAAATAAAAAACACTTTCATCAATCCAATTTTTACACCAAATTACTTAGCACCTAAAATAAAAACAAAATTTTAAGTTAAAACCACAATTTTAAATTTTCATCCGTATGTTGACATTTCTATCAATATTTTCACATTGGCATGAGTTTGATATCGATAGAATGGGTGAACAAATATTTCCATTACATCTTAAAAATATCCACAAATCACAAAAATAAACATCAAAATATTTATAATATAATATAAATGATAAACACGTTTACTTATTTGAAATAATAAAATATTTACTTAATAAATTAAAGTTATTTATTTATTTATAATTTTTTTAGAAATATCTAATAAAAATGAAATTTTTGTAAAATTAAGACTTTGATATATACATCAACATCAATGTTTTAAACCTTGGTTAAATTCCAAAAAATCTCACAAAGTTCAACAACAAAAATTTCTCTTTAAAACATATATATACTAAATCAATAATTAGTAAAAAAACTCATGCCGATAGATATACTAACTATCATTATTGGTTAATAGTCAAATATGATAAAAAAAATTTATCAGACAATTAATTATATGTTAATTACAACAATAACTATAAAAATTGGTTATGTTTGTGATCTATTATTATGTGTTAATAGTCAAATAAATTTAAGAATATGATTTCAACTTAAAATTTAAGTTTTTATTTTAGTTGATGATTAAAATGATGTAAAAATTGGATCAATGAGAATTTTTAAAGTTTTTTAAAATTCAAAGGTATTTATAAAACTTTATCATAGTATTTTTGAAACGTTTAAAAAGATTGAGAGTATTCGGTTAATAATAAGTATTGTGTGACTGTATATGATGACTATGTAATTATCACATGATTGCAATTTGATTGTTTACTCAATTAATTACTATTTTATATTCATTGTTTTTTTTTTTTTTTATCCAAAATGTAAACATTGAAATTGGTTTGGTTTTTAACCTAATTATTTGCATCATTTAAATTGAAGAGTAGGTGAAAATAGAATAACAAAATTCGGAGATGATTTACATAATCGCCACCGGAATCGCAAAAGCCTTAGATCATCTTCATAATTGATTACAGAAACCAACCCCATGAAAATCTCCAAGTCCAACAACATTCTTCTTGATCAAAATATATATATATATCGACCCCCACGTCTCCAATTTCGACCTCCATTATCTCCTTCCTCAACGCTGCTGCATAACTGATCAAAAAATGCTCCAAGTTTCTCCCGCATCTGGCTGCAAGGCGTCGGAACTTATCAAGATGACCAATGCTGATGAAAGCATGCACCGGCGTCTACAGCTTCGCCAAGATCTTGCTCCAGTTTCTCTTTTCCAAATAGTCCACCATTTGAAATAAGCCGGTGGCTAGTGGCGATTTCGGTGTCTTTTTGAAGAATGGATTCTTCGATGCCTTGTTAACATCGGGGAGGATTGTTGTCGTTCTTCGTCAAATCTTCGGCCGGATTTCAGAGAAGTGATTGCTAAGATTTGAAGAATTTGGAAGAATTAAGATAGATTGATTGATGGATTGATTATATGTCATCATATAGCGACCGAAGAGCGACGCAACTGACAATAGACAGAGGGATGTAGGCAGGTAGCTAGCCGTCGATTGGTAGGACTCACCGGAGATATGAACGTGAAAAGGAAAGAGAAGGCTGAGAAGGGGATTTTGGGTGAATGATGATGGGTAACAGACCCTAATTCTAATGGAGGGATAGTTTTGGAATAATGTTTCTAAAAATTAATTGGTTCGTAAAAATTAATTAAAAATATTGTTGGTGGTCCTTTTAATTAAAAGGTTTTGAAAAACATATCAAAATCGACCTGCCTTGTTACCCGAAAGGCCAAACCTATATATATTTGGTAACTTGACTTGTCCACTACCAAAAATTGTGGCTCTCTCTCGAAGTATCAAATTGTCGGTATATATATCAAACGACATCGGGGAAATGATCTCTCGACGCCTAGAAGCCTATTGGGCGTCGGGTCAAGCGAAATGCATCAATCGGGAGTTCCATAATTTTCGATGTCGCTTCAAAAGCGTTGGGAGATCTTCTATTATCTTATTGCCTACTAGATGTGATCTTATTGCCTACTAGATGTGTCGGACACGAGTAACAACTCTCTGCACCTTTGTGCGTCGAGAGATGTTGTCAATCTTGACACCTAACATTCCAGTAACCATCACTAGTACAAACTGGTATTATCTTGTTACCTACTAGATGTGTCGGACACGAGTAACAACTCACCATCACTAGTACAAACTGGGCTTACCGATATTAAATGCCTTTAATGTTGGTTGGCAACCGACATCTATGGTAGTGGTAGGGTTATTAAAGCCCTTTAATGTTGATTGGACTTTGATGTTTTAAACCGACATCTATGATCATGTTATTAAAGTCCTTTAATATCAGTTGGGAACAATGCAGGTTTAAAATCGACGTCTAGATCCCCAATAATGTTAGTTTAAAACCGATATTATGGGCCCGTGTAGATAAATATTTGTTTCTTACGCCAACAAATCCATAAACTTAATATTCTTTTAGAAATTATAATATTTCTCTTTTATATGCGTATATACAAAATGAAATCTTAATATTGTGTTTATATATACATTCTACCGCAGTACATGAAACAAGATCTTAATACAAACTTAAATAAGAAATCCTAAATGCCTTCACAGTCTTCAACCTTCAATGATTGCTTAGCTTTCTACACGATCACTTGATTATCTACACGATCGCTTAGCTTTCAACTCGATCGCTTAACTTTCTACTACAACAAAGAAAGCGATCATTTAGCTACTCCAACAACAAAGAAAGCGAGAAGTTTAACTATTGAGTTGACTAGCTCAATACCATTTACAAGAATGGGAGCACTAAAATAACTTTCTAAGATGAAATGAAAATGCTACAAGCCTATAGCTATAAAAAGTAATGTGAAAAATATCAATATATGTACCTCATCATAATAGTGCAGCCAATGAAACTGTAAGTGGTAAAGATTCACTCCTCGTTCCCTCGTGAAGTTCAAATTCCTCCACAAACTATCATTTTTTGTGTCATATATCAAAGGACTTTCACATCATGTTCAACTCCATGAAAATGTTGAACAACACTCATAATCTCTTCTTTTGCTTTCTAATTCATGTTAGAAATGAGAGATAACATTACTTCAAATCTGTAAAAGATAAATATGTTTAATACTCTGGACATCATAAGCTGCAAGGAATATAACCTTAAAGAAAGACTACAAATGTTTCCAAAATGACTAGTTAAATTAGGACCAACGAAACAAATTAAACCCAAAGTTTTCTCTCTCACTCTCTTCCTTTTCTTAGACTCTTTCACTCCAAGTTTTAGAATCACCAAAAATTTGAAACACAGTTTCCAAAATTATTTAGAGTTTTCTTCATGAATGCAAGACATCACTTTCAAACTTAGATAAAAATGTTGAAATGCAAGGACACAATCTTTATTTGACGTGATCATGTTGTCTGCCCATAGTTTAACTTTCAAATTTAAGCTGAGGACACAAACTGTTGCAACTGAAAGATGGTTAAAGGCAAGGTTGTAATGACTCAAGTTTAATTTTCAAATCTAAGCTGAGGTCATTATTTTGAAATAAATAACATTTTCCAAAGTTTAAAACAAGGCAAAATAATTTACTTCTTTATTAAATTAAAAAAAAATAAATAAACAAACCATTTGAAAACAAGAGTTTGGCAAACCAATAATTCTACCAAGAAAAATAAACCTAATTTGGATCTTATCTAATTTTAGAGAAAAGTATGACATACAAATGATCACCATACGACAGGTCATGGGTTTTTCTTATCGCTTGCCTGCTTGCCTGCTTGCCTTTTTCTTTATCTTATCTTTGCTTGAAAAGTTAAACATAGGAAAATGGTAAGTATAAAAATATCCAGTAAGGAATCCACTACTAGTCCCGCTAGGTAATCATATGTTAACTTCCCATTATGTGGTATATTTAGTCATAACAGTCTTGTGATCCCAAAGCAACTCACATCAGTCATATTAGACTGGTGATCTTGTAGGAACACATATTAGGATTTTGGTGATCTCAAAAGAACACACATCAGTCACATTGGTCATATCAGTCGAAAGGTGGTGATCCCTGAGGGACACCATATTCGTAGGTACACAACCTAATATCCAAAGCTAACAGTTACCATCAGTAAAAAAAAAAAGCATATAACAGTCAAACTCAGTTCAATAATATGCTAACATGCAACATAATTCAATAGTTCATAATTACCTAATCATTCATACAAAAAAAAAGTCACACAATTTCAGCCAACATCTTCTATAAACTCATCTATGCATTTTAGCTACCATTAATGCATAATTAGTCAATCCATGCAGTGAGCTTAAATATTAATTTTGAAGGTAGAGTAGTAGAAATCTCTTATTTTGAGATTAGCTAAAATTCCTTAGTCGAAATTAATTTCCCAAATGATGTGATCCGAAGCATAAAGGGAAAAATTTAGTAACCTTACTTAATAAAATTATCAATGGCCATCATTTTTAATTTTCCAATTTTAGCTTACCCAAATTTGAGGTTGAAACCAATCAACCCTCGATAGAAATATCCACACAATTGCTCCAAAAATCTTCAATTAGCTTCAACAATGAAAACTCCAAATTAATTCTAAAGCACCTTATCTTTATAACCTTTAATTTAACTTTGATGGGTTTAAAAAAAAAACCCACATCGGAACCCAACCATCTCCCTCAAACTCACAAAAAACGACGATCAACCGTGAAGTGGTGGGTGGGTAAAGGGAGGTTGGGCACAGTGCGGCTAAAAAATAGGACGAGGAGGATGTCAGCTAGGTGCGACGCTGCTCGTCTGGGCATGGAACGGAGATAGAGACGTTCAGTTTCACGACTTCGTTGTGCGGCTCGGACGAACAGAGACCAACTTTTAATCCATATCATCATCTTTTCATGACCTAAATAGGGCAAATTATGCTTCGATTATCAAATAGAGAAGGTCGACCTCCACCTCGATCTCATCCTAGGCCAAGCCCAAGGTCGATTGAGCTATTTTGGCTCAAAGTTTTATTATCCTTTTTCTTGAACCCATTTTCTTTCATAATTATTTATCTTCTCCAATCTTATATTAGACAAATTTGTGTGAATCTTCTTTGAGTCAAGGTTGATTGACCCAACATTCTTTCTAGGTGCACTGGAATTTCATTCTTAAGACTTAGGCTATGTTGGACCGAGGCCGATCAAGCCCAACTTGTTCCTAGGTCTATTCCTTCAGTCGTTTTCTACTCTTTTTTGCTTCTTTATTTAACCTCGATTTCGGAATCTACCCACAACAGTAAAAGACACCCTTGGTAAATTTAGAAATTAAATAAGGAGGATAAATAATTACCTAAAAATGATTTAAAGAACATATTTAAAAATAGACATAATAGTGTAGAAGATATATGGCTGAATTAGATTTATTAATATATTTGGAATAAACAATCATCACTATGAAATCGATCTAAAGAAAATATTATTAATATTATTTGATAAAAGTACATATTCTTCTTTTGATATAATTGAAATAGGTACATATAAGTTAAAAGTTATTGTTTACCTATAATAATTGGAATGTAGAGGAATGAATTTGTCAAATAATTATAATGGGACATCTTCGAATAAGATAAACTAAAATATTTATAAAATACAGTAAAATTTTAGAATCTATTAATGACATAAATTTTAAATTTCTATTCATGTCACTGATAGCATATTGTGTCTATTAATATCTATTATTGATAGAATTTGAAATTTTGTTATATTTTATAAATAGTTTGTCAAAATTACCATTTTGTTTTTAATATTCATATAATAATTAGTAAACGATTTAAAAAGAAAAAAAAAAGCTTGAAAAAACAATAATCTAATTTCAAGATTCTAGCTATATATTTACGATATCACTTCAAGAAATGAACCTACACGTAAGAAACAACTTTGGGAGAAATGAGTTTTTGTCTTGGAAAAGTCAAACATTTTCAAAGTTAATATCATAACTTGTTTTTTTTTCTTCAGAAAAATTACTGGTTTAGCTCTCAAATTTTGATGAACACGTGTCTTTGGTTCTCAAATTTTAGAAATGAACATTTGTTAGTCGCATAAATGACATAAAAGTAGAAAATAATAGCTTATTTAGCACAAAGATAAAATAATTGCATAATGTTGGATATTTATAGTGAAAGAAAGTGGAACTTTAATGCATTTTGAAACATAAAATTGTATTTAATTGTATGGATTAAATCCATTTATTAGAAACTTCAAATTAGATTGAAACCATCATATTAAGATGTTGTTTCATGTACAAATTTAACATGTATGAAAGTTAAATTGTTGTCTCTTTAATTTGAAAGAGTTTTATTTGATTTTAGTCAAATAACAACTAAATTAAGTTAGATTTGACAAATGTTATTTCAACTTTTTTGTATTTATTTGATTTTATATTTTGGAGAGTTTCTAAGTTGCTAGCTTATAAATAGCAACTTGTTCATTCATTTGTAGCATCCATTCCAAAATTAAATAGTTCTCACAATTCTTTCTTTCTTTTCTTCTTGTGTCGAGTTGAGATCAAGTATCCAAGAGTTCTGCTAGATCCGAGTATTTCAAGGTTACAGTTCTACTGAAGTTAATCGTTGTATCTTGCTAAGTCAATCGTTGCAATATGCTTGCAAGTTCGTACATAGCGAATAGTTATCTTTATGACAACACTTATCAGAAATGTGCCTCGACTACGGTTTGAGTATACAAAGGTTTTGAGATCCTTTCAAGTATTTGATTGTTTCCATATCTAAGTCTTATTATATCATTTGGCTTAAGTGTATTTGTTTTCAATTATTGAGTTGTAATTAGTTTGCTAATGTATTTAGTTCATATTAATTCAAACTTTTCCTAATATATAGCACAAAAATTGGTAGAAGGCTAAAATCCATGTCCAGTACACCATTTTGTTTGCTGCTTCTGGATTTTCTCAAATTGGAAGCTACTAATGGTAGTAGTTATCAGTTATAGCCACTGATAACAACTATCAATGATGACTTTTAATTCGAGAGATCTATTATAAGTTGCTATCCTCGATTGCTACTATTAAAAATCAATGATAGATGCTGTCAGTAATAACTTCTTAATTTGAAAAATGTGTTATTAGTTGCTATCACTAGAGTTACTATTGGTGATGGAAGAATGTGCCGGAACAAACTTGGAATTATTAAAAAAAAAATTTCACTTTGACTAGTTGATATTTGTGTTATAGTTGCAAATATTTTAAAGTTGAGCTATATTTTTAGGTTATTTTTCTGATTGCGCTATTTCTTATAATTTTCTAACTTTATAAGAAAAAACCTAATTGGTTCATAAGTTTTCAAAGTATACATTTTTAGTCCGAAGTTCTTAAAAATATGTTTAAAATGTCTCTCAAATAATTGTCTAATACTATTTTAGATAATTATATGACATTTTTAATTCGAAGAATAATTTTAAAAAATCATATCCACTTTAATTTTTTTTTTTTTACTTTAAATATCATATAATTATTTTAAAATCAAGTATCTTTTAAACCTGTTTTTAAAAACTTAAAAAATAGAAAGATGCATTTTGAAAATTTAGAGACTAAATAGGTACTTTTATAAATTTGGAGAGTAAAAATATATTTTTTCCTATTTTTTTATCCCTTGGTTACGGTCTCAACTTTTAGAAAACCTAAAATTGTTAGAGTTGACCATAGAAGTGATCATCGAACCATGGAGGTGATCATCGAAAGAGATTGCTGCTAGAATTGGTTCTGAATAGTGGTTTATGAGTTTTCATTATAGGCATTGAAAAAGGAGAGAAAAAAAGTATGAAATTTATTGATAAGCCCACAAACTTGAATAGTAAACTTGATGGAAATTGGTAGAATTAAGTTATTTAGTACTAATTTATAAAGTTGATAGGGCAATCACTTTAAAAACTAAGATCCGCATAATCCAAGTCAATGCCCACTCCCCTAAATTTCACAATAATTCATCTTAAGTTGCCTTTCACTCACAGGCACCAATAAATCATTTTCTTTTTTTTTTTAACATACATTTTTAAAAACTTTCACATGTAAAGTAGGTAACTTTTCTTTAGTAGGGAACATTTAAAGTTTTGGAAATTTGAATTTACAATTCTTTCAAATATATTAACACATTGATTTTTTTTCCATGGTGACAAATCATAAATCAAGAATTTCTAACTCTGGTTGATATAGGTTTTTTCTGTCTTTATTTTAAAATAGTTTTATCACTATATATATAATAATAAATAAAATTATTACACATAATACATATTTACGCATTCACATTTCTTCGTGTCTGTTATAATTTGAACCTTTTATTGTTTTCATGTCCAACGCAACATTTTTAAAATACTATTTTGAGTGACAAATGTTATATTCATAATAATAAGTTAGAAATTAACGCGAGAAATTTTAATGTTTTAGTCGAGATTATAATCCTTTAATTATAAATTAAAGGGAGCTAAAATGTGTTTATATATAAAGATTTATAATTTGAATTTTTCATGCCTATTATACTAAACAAAGGCAGTTTTGTAAATAAAAGCTAATGTATAATTGAATTAACTTAAGGTGTAACAAAATTTAAATAACAAAAATTGTAATAAATTTAACAAAAAGAAAGGTGCAGGAAAATCAACGTAAAGACTTGCATGCTCCACTCAAATGGGGAGAGAGCAACTTTATTACTAGAGAGAAATATGAAAATACAAATGAATATAGAGTTAGAAAATTTACGTATAACATATACTTCTATATTTAGCACAAATGTCGTAAATAATATAAATGAGAATAAAATCTAAGTTAGAAATCTGTAAGCCTACCATGACAGATCATACTTTGACTCTGATTTAATAATTCGGTAATAAAATTTTTGAATCTGATCATTTTGAATCTATATTTTTGAAACTTAAAAGATTCGTATTCAAGTCATTCAAATACAACATAAAAACGTCAAAGATGGAAGAATGATGGAAAGAAAAAAAAGCAGGGGGGGTGGGGGAAGCCAATAAAATTATGAAATTAGAAACAATTAAAACATAGAAATTTCCAATGTTCTTGATCCAATCCCAATCATATAATAAAAAAGGTCAATTCCTAAATTCACATCTTAATTTGGCTTGGGATTTTCATTGATTTGTCAAATCAATAATTGAATTGGAATTGAATTGAAATGGAAAATAGAAAAATTGAAAATTGAAAATTGAAAATTGAAAATTGTTTCTCCTTCCCTTTTTCCATTTTCCCCCTACTTTGCTCCTTTTTGTATCAATCCAAATCAATGGCGGATGGTAAAGGAAAAAGGGTAATGACAGTTCTTTATTGACTCAAATTTTGGCAAATCACAAATCAAGCCATTGTTGCAGACAAAGAGCTACAAAGAGAGAGAAAAATCAATCAACCCCCCCACCGTATTTGGAGGGAGTTTCCATCTTCGATTTCTTCAACTTTTTTTTTTTCCCTTCTTTCTTGTAGTCTCTCGAAATTTATGTTCAGATGCTCATTCCTGAACCGCCAAAGCTTAAAACCCTAAAACTCATACCAACATTTTCCTTTCCCTTCCTCTCTTCTTCTTAATCTCTTTCAGATCTCTGTTTTTTTCAACTATTTTCTTCCATATTGTTTTATATGTAACCATTTTGTTTTTGTGTTTTTTGTATTTGTATCATTCTTTTCTTCTTCTTTTTCTGTTGTTTTTGTTTTTCTACTACTTGTTAACATGTTTGATTCATGAAATGGGAATGTGGGTGTGATCATGCCATTGTAAATGGTTTCGAGTTCGTTCTGCTCATAATCGGTGCTTTCAGTTCAACAAACTGAGTGATAATGGCGGAAGTTCGAGTTTCTGATCCCAGTAAGCTCCACTTGAAAAAGGAGCTTACTCAAATCCGGAAGGCTGCTCGTGTTTTGAGGGATCCTGGTACTACATCGTCTTGGAAGTCTCCGCTTAGTTCCTCTAGATCTGTAATGGCTGCTACTGCAACTGCGGTGGTGGCCGGAGGAGCGTCTTCTTCTTTGAACAAGAACTTGGAATGTGATACCAGGAGGTATAGTGGTCAATCCCAACTGGAAGCCATTGTTCCTCTCCGAAACGAAAATCGGAATCCTAAGGACAAGAAGATATATCTCTACAACTGGAAGAGCCATAAATCATCAAGCGAAAAGAGTGCAACTCTTCAAAACGAAGATCGTGATGGCAACGACGATAATAATGATGGGTCTTACTCAGTTCCGGGGGTCAGTCTTGATGGTAGCTTGAGTGATGCTCGAAATGGAGGTGACTCGAAGAGCGACACCTACTTGGGAGATCTCTATTCTTCAATGGTGTTCAGGTGCGGCGATGCAAATCTCGTATCATACAGTGGACCGTCTGCCAAACGGACTTCTGCATTCAAGAAAAAGAGTAAGAAGCATTGTTCCCATTTAGATGTTTTGTCTAGACATCAACAGAAGGGTCCAGGTCCTCTTCTGGGTAGAAAATTGCTTGAGGGCCATCCTTCGTTGTCTATTAATTTCAGCCAGGATGACTCGATTGAGCAGTCTGATGATACCGAAGATTACTCTAATTCAGAGGATTTCAGACGATACTCTGCAGCTTCCCCTTTACTACTGAAGCTGAAGCACAAAAGTTTCCACCCATCTTCTAAGTTTCTGAGAAACAGTCGAAAAGAGGACTCTTCTTATTCGTATAGCACCCCAGCATTGTCTACTAGTTCTTATAATAGGTATGTTAATCGCAATCCAAGTACTGTTGGGTCTTGGGATGGCACCACAACTTCGATTAATGATGCAGATGATGAAGTCGATGATCGGTTGGATTTTCCTGGTCGTCAGGGATGTGGTATTCCTTGCTACTGGTCAAAGAGGACCCCAAAACATAGAGGAATTTGTGGAAGCTGTTGCTCTCCTTCACTGTCCGATACCTTGAGAAGGAAGGGAAGTAGCATTTTATTTGGTAGTCAATCTATTTATTCTAGGCGCAAATCAATAAATTCCAGTAAGCGAAGATTTGCTTCAGGGAGTGCTCGAGGGGTTCTCCCATTGCTTACTAACAGTGCAGATGGGGGAGTTGGTTCGTCAATCGGAACTGGGAGGAGCGATGATGAACTGTCTACTAACTTTGGGGAGCTTGATTTGGAGGCTTTGAGTAGATTAGATGGACGAAGATGGTCATCTAGTTGTAGGAGCCATGAAGGGCTTGAGATTGTTGCTTTAAATGGGGAAGTAGAGGGTGGAGGTACACCAGAAAGTACTAGAAGTTTCAGTCAGAAGTATAGGCCAATGTTCTTTAATGAACTGATAGGTCAGAATATAGTGGTGCAGTCACTTATAAACGCTATTTCAAGGGGTCGAATTGCTCCTGTTTATCTTTTTCAAGGTCCACGGGGTACTGGAAAAACTGCAGCAGCAAGGATTTTTGCTGCTGCATTGAATTGCTTAGCCCCTGAGGAAAACAAGCCATGTGGGTACTGCAGAGAATGCACTGATTTCATGGCTGGCAAGCAAAAGGATCTCTTGGAAGTTGATGGAACAAACAAGAAGGGAATTGATAGAATTAGATACCAATTAAAAATGCTATCATCTGGACAATCTTCTGCCTTCTTAAGATACAAAGTTTTTCTCATTGATGAGTGTCATTTGTTGCCGTCTAAGGCTTGGCTCGCATTTCTCAAATTTTTTGAAGAACCTCCCCAACGTGTTGTCTTCATCTTTATTACCACTGATCTTGACAGTGTGCCTCGTACCATTCAATCAAGGTGTCAGAAGTACCTCTTTAACAAAATAAAAGATTGTGACATGGTGGAAAGACTGAAAAGAATTTCTGCAGATGAAAACCTTGATGTTGATTTGGATGCTTTGGACTTGATAGCTATGAATGCTGATGGTTCACTTAGAGACGCGGAAACTATGTTGGAACAGTTGAGTTTGTTAGGGAAAAGGATTACAACATCCCTGGTTAATGAACTGGTGAGCTCAATGCCGGTTCTTTGCTTACACATTCATGTTATGGGACTTGATTTGGTTCTTTTTTTGTTTAAGATAACGCCCCATATTTATCATGTTCTTTCTTCTTTTTTAGGTTGGCATTGTTTCTGATGAAAAACTGCTCGAGCTTTTAGCATTAGCAATGTCATCAAACACTGCCGAAACAGTTAAAAGAGCAAGGGAATTGATGGACTCTGGGGTTGATCCGCTAGTTTTGATGTCTCAACTTGCCAGCTTAATTATGGACATTATTGCTGGAACTTACAACATTATTGATACTAAGGACAGCGCCTCAATATTTGGTGGACGCAGTTGTGAGTATGAATTCCTTTAATTTATAATTTGCAGCAACCGATCTTTTGCACCATTTTCTGATGTCGCCAAACCAGAATTGTATAATGTCACAGTGTTTTGATGTCACGGGTAGTAAAACTTGTACATAAGGAACAAGGATCCCACTAGATTGTCCCAGTATTGTCCCGCCATTGGATGGTCAATTTTCCACACAATTTCCATTTCTTTCCATTAATGAAGATTTCTTATTCAGCTTATAACCTCTTGGTGGTGTCATACTTGTTACCAAATCTTTTGTAATTATCCAGTTGAGATGATTCACAAACAATTAGTAGTGTTGTGATTAGCTCTTTTGGGAGGGGCCTCTTTCTTCCGACAGAAGCTGTATCTCTTCTTCTTTTTATCTTTTGGCTAATGCATGTTTCTTACAAAAGTGAAGATTGCTTCATTCATCCCTAAATTCTATTGGCGTGGGAAATCTTCACATATTTTATATGTTTATTAACTGTTCAATGATCATTTATATTAGATTAGCTCTATTGCTGAAGGTCACGTCCTATGATCAAAAAATTTCTTTTTTGGGTGACTTGGAAATAACGTTGCATTTTTGGGCTTTCCTTCAGTGAGCGAAGCAGAAGTAGAAAGATTAAAACACGCTCTGAAGTTTCTTTCAGAGGCCGAGAAGCAGTTGAGAGTTTCCAGTGAGCGTTCAACCTGGTTCACAGCAACTCTGTTACAACTTGGTTCCATTTCTTCTCCAGATTTCACTCAGACAGGCAGCAGTAGAAGACAGAGCTGCAAGACAACTGATGATGATCCATCAAGTACCTCAAATGGGACAATTGCCTACAAACAAAAGTCTTTTGCTCAACTTATGCCTCCAAACTTAGGTTCACCTGCATCTTTGTGCAACCTGAAAAATGGCAATTATAATAATCAAGCGGATATGGTGTCAATGGTTGATAATTTGATTTACAACTCAAAGCCCACACACAAACAGTTCATCGAGGGTAAAGACTTGTCTTTTTCACGTGAAGATGTAACTCTTAGAAATATGGTTGTCAGATCCAAAAACTCAGAAAAGTTGAATAGCATCTGGGTGCATTGTATTGAAAGATGCCACTCAAAGACGTTGAGGCAGCTATTGTATGCTCATGGAAAGCTTCTGTCCATCTCAGAATCTGAAGGTAACGGCCAGATACTCATTGAAAATATGCTAATTTTCTTGGTGAATTTGCGGTCTTGTGAAGTTAACATTTGATAAAGTTAACTTTTTTAAGGCTAAAAGTTTATTTTATTGATACAGCTTGAGGTTTCTCTGATAGTTAATTATTTGCAGTCTTCTGGAATTGGACCTTTTCCCTTTCTCTGATTTGATTGGCAGTTATAATTATTAGTGCTGCTTATACTGCTAGAACTGAAAGCTTAAAATTGAGCACTTCAAAATTTTGGCTTCTAACTTACTATCTTTACTTTCTATCTTCTAGTTCATTTATACCACTGCTGAATTTGTTCTGCTTTCAGGTACTCTTATTGCTTACATTGCCTTTGAGGATGTAGATATTAAATCCAGGGCTGAAAGATTTTTGAGCAGTATCACAAATTCTATGGAGATGGTTCTTAGATGCAATGTAGAAGTTAGAATCATTTTGTTACCAGATGGTGAGGCTTCTACTGCAGCCAAGTTGTCTGAGGGTGTAGAACCCGATAAAGAAAGGAAAACTTCCAACCCTAATGCAATGGAGGGCTATTCTAACCGCTCTTTGATGTTAGATGCAACATATCAATCAACCTCTGATTCATCACAGCTACCAGCCGAAAGCAACCATCAAAATGATGGTTCAAGAGATAGGAGACAAGAGATCCCAATGCAGAGGATAGAATCGATTATTCGTGAACAACGATTGGAAACCGCCTGGTTACAGGCCATGGAAAAGGGCACACCTGGATCTTTGAGTCGTTTAAAGCCCGAGAAGAATCAAGTCCTCCCTCAAGATGGTTCATATTACAAAGATCAAATGGATGAAATGAATTCAACAGGGGGCTCCTCACGAAAATGGGAAGATGAACTAAATCGTGAACTTAAAGTGCTGAAGGTTGGCGATGATATACTTGCCCAGAAGGAGCAAGTTGGTAGACGGGCGGACCGCTATGCCATTTCCCCAAGTATACTGCACGATGGCAGCATGGTGGGAAATTCAAACAAGGATAACCTGTGAGTTTCTCTAGATTATTATAGAATGATTAGATTTTCTTGGGCTTAAATTTTATTATTATTTTTTTCTCGCTAGCTAAAAGTATATGTTAGCCAATGTAAATCATGATTTTCTTACGAATATTTGCATGAGATCATCATCCAAGTTTATTATAAGCGATCACTACTTTTAATTTTAACAACTTGAATGCCCCTATTGTTTAAAATACAGGGGATATGAGTCAAGTTCAGCAGCTGGTGGCTGCAGCGGATTATTCTGTTGGAATAACAGTAAACCCCATAAAAGGGGAAAGGTACTTTTCATAATCCAAATTTCTTTGTAAACATTTGATTTCATATTGAGTTGGAAGTCATGGGTAAATGTGTTTTTGTTGGTGATGATCACAGGTAAGAGCAAACCATGTTCGGTCGCGCAATGGAAGATTTTCTCTATTTGGAGAGTGTGGGAAGTCGAGGAACTCAGGAAGCCGATTTAGAAGACAAACTCAATGATTGCGATGTCTCTTTCAAGTCTCAAGATATACTGGTTTTTGTCATGTGTAATTTTGTGTTTTTTTGGTACCATTCTTTATGTGGTCATGGATGGAGGGAATTAGTTAATGTAAAGTTTTCATTAATGTGGGTGAAGTTGTTATATGTCTATAAGCCTCATCCTGATTTAATTGAACAAATAAATGGTTAGTAATGAACATTGGAATGTGTCTTATTGGGGGAAGCTTTGGCTCCAAATTACAAATCAAGTGCATTTTCAATTTCCTAATTCTTTTTGACTTTTTTTTTTTTTGTGAAGAATCTCATCTATCACTATCTCAAAAGTTTGTATACTCTTTCTTTTTGGCTGGAAATGGAAAATTTAGAAATTCAATACTCCACCTTTAAAGAATGGGGTTTTGCTTTTTTTAGATACTATACTTTTCAAGACTAATTTGATGCACCAAATGTTGATAAAATACAATTGAGCTGATAAAAGTTTTGACCTTTTAAATAAAAAAAAAGATGAAATAATCTTTTGAGGAAAGAATATTTAACATAAACTAACAAAATGAATTTTTAATATATTATATCATGTGAAAAAATGGTAGGATTTTTTTTTTAAATTTCCATGGTAAGCCATGTGAAATCTTTCACATAACTGACAAGAAGCAGAAGAAATTTTGTCGTTGTGAAGAAGCAAATATATTATCTTAGATTCTTTTTCAGGCCATTTTCTGAAAATGTTGTTGTAATTTATTTATATAAATAAAAAGAAAAAGAGAAAGAGAATTATTTATTGTACTTTGAGGAAGCAATCATTTGGAGAAATTTAGGCCATGTTTGGTAACATTTCTGTTTCCTGTTTCCTGTTTCCTGTTTCCTGTTTCTTGTTCCCTGTTTCTTCTTTCTTTAGAACAAGAAACAGGAACATGTTTGATAACTGTTTCTGTTTCTTGTTTATTTAAAAAAAGAAACAGAAACAGAAAATGTGTTTGGTAACTGTTTCTTGTTTCCTGTTTTTATTATTTATTGTTTAATAGTTTTGTTTGATTGCTCATCTTCAAGATTTATTTTTATTTTATTCACATGTAATTCAATTAAACATTAAATTAAAATTTATGTCCTGCATTAAACATAAAAATAAAAATTATCAAAAGTACTTTATATCATTTAATACAAAAAAGTCCTAGTGCACAAATAAAAGAAATAACATAAACATAAAATTGTATCTATCCCTCAAATGTTGCCCAAATTTGATTCGCAATATCATCTCTCGCTCGGGCCATTTCTCGTAGATGCTGTCGACTCACATCTAATTCAATTATATCACTCTGCAAATTGGCCGACAAATTATGTGTATCTTCAACGATCATTAATTCATTGCTAAAGTCATTGAAAAGATCATCTTGACGATCATTCAATCTAATATAATTGTGAACTGTGCAACATGCTATCGGTATATATTTTTGTGTCTTGATCGGGTACGGAGGCATTTGCTTAAGAATAGGAAATCGAGCCTTCAGCACACCAAAACAACGTTCGATGACATTTCGCAGTGAAGAATGTCGATAATTAAACACTTCTTCTCTACCTCGAGGGCGATGTCTCCTTTCTCTAAAATCTCGTAAATGATATCTTTGACCTCGAAATGGTGCTAAAAATCCTGGCATATTTGAATATCCTGAGTCGACAAGATAGTATTGATCTGCATGTAATAAAGCAAATAAAAAATTATCATAAACTCAAATATGGAATTAAAGTTTTGAAAAACACATAATTACTTACCTCTCTTAGGCATAGGAAATTTATTCTCGGGATTCTTGATACATTCTTGAAGTATACGAGAATCATTGGCCGATCCTTCCCAACCAGACATGACATACGTGAATAACATATCAAATGAACAAACACACATTATATTCCATGTTGTGTTAGTTTTTCTTCCACGAAACGGTATTTGTTCATTTTGGGGAATGCTTGCAGCAACATGAGTGCCATCAATAGCACCAATACAATCCTAAAGGATAATAAAAAAACATAAATATATTTCAAAACATTATATTTCTAAAAATAAATCAAAACGTTAAGGCATTACCTTAAAGAAAGGGTAATATTTTGAATTTGATACGATCTCCGTTGCTACAGTGTCCATATTGGGTGGACGAATAATTTCTCGACCAAGCTTGCAAACTTTCCTCAAAACCTTGTTAAAAGCTAGAGAAATAGTATGACCCGAATGTTGAAATCTTTCTACTGCTATACGATTGCTTTCATTATGTGATATGATTAATAAGAATATAGCAACTTTTTCTTGAACGGTAAGATACCTAGATGATTTCAGATTTGTCCTTGATTTTAAATCTTCACAAAACCTTATGAATGTAATTCTTTTCATTCTAAAACAATCAAAACATCTACTATCGTTTCCATTTAACAACTCAATCACATAATCATGTCCTCTCAGTGCAGAGGTTCTACATGGTTGTTTTGAAGATTCTATCCTGTGCAAGCTCATGTAGAATAAAGTAAAAAGGATGCAAATACCATCGTCGTCGTCGTCAGAATCAAAACCGTCATCAGAATGATTATCTTGAATCAAGTCCATATCAATTCACTAGTATATCCCTAAATCAAACACAAAAAACGTACAAATCAAAGACTATTTATGACATAATCCATCTCAATACATCAAACGTAGCCATGTTAAAAAACAACACAAACCATAAAGTCAATTGAAGTCCATATCAATTCAAAGTCAAACATACAAAATCCATGTTTAAGTCTAATATTAAAAAGTAAATGACAAAATCCTAAAACATCCTTAAGTGACATCTAAAGACTATTTATGAAATCTCTCTTCCTTGAATCGGGCATGCGCAAAAATAGCTTTCTCCAAGCAAGATCTCCGTGCAAGAGTTTCAGTATTTTGGAATAAGCCTCTCCATCAACATCCTCCATTGTATTTAAAATGTCCAAACATTCCATCAACTCTTCATGGAGATCATCTTTTTTGTTTGATGTTTGGCTCTCATCAACTTGACTAGATGTACAACCAAAAGATCTTTTCTCAAGGATGTCATTCTTTCTCTTTGCATTCTCCGCATATACATCTAAGAATGATGAGAAGAAACTGCCAAATTCGTCTTTCTTTCTTCGAAATTGTTTTTTGCTTTTTCCTTTATTATTCTCTTCAACACCAACGTTTGTGTTGCTTGCAACATCATTTTCATTTTCATCTTCAGAATCTGAAATAAGTCTTGTTGATGGGCAAGCATTTACACCTGTTGCAGTAGTATCTCCAAAAATCCTTACGAGCTTTTCATAATGTGGGCAACCACCTTTTCTAAACTTTTTAGCTCTCTTATTCACCTATAGAAAATGAAAACTGTTTAGCTCATTCGCCTAAAGATGATTAGAAATTGAAAAAAACTGCAACTATTATACCTTATAAAGCTCATTCCATTGCTCCTCTTCAAGATTGATGGTACCTAATAATGGATCCCAACCATTTCCTGTCATATCACTCAATATCTTTTTGAAGTCTTTGTACATTTGTCTTAATTTGTTAAACTTATTTTTCAATTGATCGTGAGAATAATTATATCCTACACTAGCAATTAGTTGGCTTCTCATATAATTCCAACTAGTCTTTGTAAATGTTGTAGTTGGTCGATTGCCTTTTGCAACCTCTTCATCCATTAAGTCTACAAACAAAGTTTCACTTTTATTTGACCATGGTCCCTCACCTTTTAATTCATCAATCTCAACAACGTCATCGACACAAAGTTGTTCAGTTGATTTTTGTGACATCCTTTCTACATAATGACAAATCCAAAAATTAGTGGCAAAATTAAAATAAACAAACAGAATGTTCATAGTTTACACATCCTTTCTACATAACTAAAAAAGAAATTTTGACAATAAAAGCTAAGTTTTACATATGTTTCCATATCTCACTTAGTGTGCCGATATGAGAGCAAAGAACAATACGCCCCTAACATGAGACCCCACAACATATCTACAATTAATTAGTTAAACGCCGATACACAATTTGTTTGTCACGAAAGATAACTCATAGTACAAATAAGTTGGACAAATGGAAATATGAGAAGCCCACAAAAAGGGAACCAACAATACATAATGATAGTCCCTCCTCTTGGTTACTGTTCATTGTAACTGCCACTCATACAAAATATGAGAAGCCCACAAAAAGGGAACCAACAATACAGACTCATCCCTCTTCCAAACAGCCCATTAAAGGGGCTTCAATCATGCAAACATCATGATTAGTTCTTCTCAACTAATCCTCAATTAAATATTGTAGTGGATAGATTTATGCAAAGTTACTGCATTTTATTTATTTGCCAAAACTTATTGTCTGATAAGCAGTTGCAAAAGAGTGAATATACTACAGGGGAAGCCAAAAAGAGGGTCGATGTATCTGCTCTAGTGGCTATTGTAATGACAAGAGCATAAATGGAAAGTAAAATCCACAGTTGCAATGCCGGAGAGACGAAAATGTAGAACCACTCATTGTATAAAATACTATCAAATTATGTAATTTGACCATTCGGATATGAAAGAAGTATGATCCATGGATTCTTTAGAAATATCCTCGAGCTGTGATGGTTTTTCCTTCCAAACATCATGGAATGAAAATCTCTCTACCCTAAAGATTCTATTCTTTCTTTCACCAAACGTCCACAAACCCCATAGAATAGCACATCCCCCAATCTGCCACAGCTCAAATATTAAATTTGTTTTGATGGCAAACTGATAAGTGATAACTTAACATAAGGAAAAAGCTACTGTGCTTTCATAAATTAAATTTGAATAAACAGTAAAAAGACAGTTTGTTCTTTAATAAATTTGATGTTTTCAGCTTTCTTTTACCATGAATTACAACATGAGTACCTATTGAAATAAGTTTTTACCATCAAATAAATTTTAATTTTGCCTACTAACCACTAAACCAACTCGCCATGGTTAATACACTAAATCCTAAGAACAACAAATTCACAGAAAAGTCAAAAATATTTCCTTAGCGTTGTCAAGTGCATATATAAGATCAAATTCATCGCTCATAAGAGTCGATAGATTTTCAAGATCATTATTTTCTTCGATAAGAGATTATTTATTCTACTTCTGAATCTCCCTCCGTACAACAACTTAAAAGTGAATGCAGAACAAGATATATAAAAACAGTGATTTTCACGATTCAAAACAAGACTTCAAAACATTAATACACAAACAAATTTGCACTCAAAACTGCATACCAACACTTGAATAAGAATATGCTTAACGTGACTTTCAGATTCTAAACCATGAGTGACTGATCAAGACGAAAAACCAGAAATTGATATCAATTAGCTATAACATTGAGATACCCATAAAAGAAAAAAAGAAAAAAGAGAGAAAAAAAACTAATGGCAAGTTCATTCTAATCTGTGAACATGAAATTAAGAAAGAAAAAAAAAACTGAAGACGGGGATAATTAGAATCAAAAGAAAGACAAAAAAAATCGTAATATAATTGCAATTGGGTGAATATAAGATTGAAGTGTTTACCAGAACCCTTCAGAAGAAGATTTCAAAGAAGATGAATGGTGTTAGAAACGAAGAAACAAGAGAAACTGTTTATGAAGAAGAAGAAGAAGAATTGGCAGAAACCAACCTCTGAACTCTGTCCCCCCCCCTTCCCGTCTCTTCTCCAGAAGAACCCAAGAAACCCATAAAAAAAATCCCCTGTTTTCTCTTTTTTTACCCCTTCAACTTAAGATTACAATAATACGCAAGTGATGGAAACCCTATTTTTAAGGGAAATGGAGATCAAACAGAGCCATATTTTGACTTGTTGGAGAATCAATAAATAGAGAAAAAATACATACCTTAAGTTAGAGAACCGGAGAAGGGAGAAGGAGAACGGAGATTCGAAAAGAAACGCCTCGCCAGAGAATGAAGATGTAGTCGGAGAAGAGAACACCTAGCCGGAGAGAAGACAAAACCGAAGAGAACACCTAGCCGGAGAGAAGACAAAATCGAAGAGAACACCTAGCCGGAGAGAAGACAAAACGGAGAAGGGAGATGCCTAGCCGGAGAGAAGGACGAAACTGAGAAGACGAGTGGAAGAGGAAAAGAGAAACAAAAAGAAATAAAGATGGGAAGGAAACAAGAGAAACTTGTTTTTTTTGTTCCCACAAATTCTCAGATAAAATAGAAACGTTCTTGATTATTTTGAGAACAAGAAACAGGAAACTTTATCAAACAAATTCGTTTCTTAAAAATTAGAAACAGAAACAGGAAACGAGAAACAGGAACGTTACCAAACGGGGTCTTAGCAACCGCCAAACGGCACATATATTTGTACCAAAAAAGGGAAAAAGAAACTGTGTAGTAAAATATGATGATTCTTGTTAGAATAGATTCGGAGCAACAAAAAAACTCTAACCATAATGCAAACCCTCAATAAACTTTGGTTCATTTCAATTTCAACCACATGCTATAAAACTAATAATGACGAAACACACTTTTGGTTAATCTCTTAATTAAATATCTATTTGATTCTGGAAGTTTAGAAGTAGACAATTTGGTCCTAATATCCATAAAAGCATTTCGTTAAAGACAACTAATGGTAGAGACAATGTAGATTTCTTTTTAAATTTTGGGACGAAAATGTTCTTTTTCTTCTTCTTTTTTTTTTTTCGCTAAAAATTAACAATAAAATCACTTTTTATCCCTAAATTTTAGGTATAGTTTCCATTTTCTTCCATGGATTTTAAGTTTTGATTTTAATTTTGGTTATTTTCATAAATATAACAAAATGTCAAAATATTTACGGTCTACGTAACAAAATAAAAAAACTATGATATTTTCATAGATTTAAGGTTTTTCCTTGAATATTGCAGATGATTTGCGAACGGTTTTTCACTCCTTTTTCTTCATCTTATTTGCAATTTATTCATCTCCTCTTTATATTATTAACTTCTTCACATTATTATTTCTTCTTCTTCATTTTTCATTTGTTCTTGTTCGTGATTTCTTCATTTTCTTTTCTAGAATTTTTTCTTTCTTCAGTTTTTCACCTTTTTTTTTCACTTCTTTAAATTCACACTGGGTAAATGATCTTAAACAAAAATCGTTTAAATCTTGTACACGATCATGTACAAAATCTAAACTATAATGATACAAGATCTTATACCAAATATAAAAAATCTTGGTACACAATTGTGAACCAAGATCATTTAGATTTTGTACACGATCGATTAGCTCTAGGTACGCGATCGTGTATCAATATTTAAACGATCTTGGTTCACAATCAGATACCAATATTTAAACGATCTTGGTTCACGATCATTTAGAAGAAGAATTACACTCGCTCGTGTGGCTGGTGTTGATACTACCTACTCGATCGTGTATCATTTCTTACACGATTACGTGTCATTTCGTACACGATCGCATGTCATGATCGTTTAGAAGAAGAATTACACTCATACGTGTGACTGATTAATCGCGTGTTGACTGAGACATTTTTGGTATTTTCCATTGTAGGCTTGTGGACTTTTTTCGTTTTTGAAATTGATCTATACAATGCCTCTCCCGACGTGGTTAGATACAAAACCTGATGCCTTACAGTATCGGGAATGCCCTTATTCCTTAAGAGAACTCACCCTTGATGATTCCTTTCCTCATATACTTCTCTTCGGTAGTCATGAACTAACTCGAATTCGATCTCAATGAGAAAAGACACCATCAAAAAAGCTTTCTTGTTTTTCTCTAGGATTCCAAAGGGTTAAATGTGTGGGGTCTAACACCTTGGAATAGGGAATGGTAGATAAAAGAATATTTATTCTTGAGAGAGAAGGGAACAGAAAGTTAAGAGGTAGGAATGAAGAGGAATGGAAGCTTAGGGAATCTTTGTCTCACAATGTATGTTTAACCCTGAGAAGGGTTATAATGGTGTACATAAAATTAAAAAGCGTAGGAAGCTTGTAAAATATTTTCCTAAATTTCAGATTTGTCCTTGATATTGCATACAATTTGTCACCTGTCTTTCTTCTTCTTCTTTGAGATTTATTCATATTCTCGTCCAGATTTCTTCAGCTTCTCTTCCAGATTTATTTCTTCTATTTTTATTGATCTTATTTTTCTTTCTTTCTTTCTTTATATTCTCTTTCTTTCTTTCTTTCTTCAAGTCTTTCTTTCTTACAGCTCCTCTTACAGAATATCAAAATCGTTTAAATATTGATTTGATATGATCTAAACGATCGGTTACCTAGTCAACACGATCTTTTAGCATGGTTAATAAGATTTGGAACCATTTTTCATCGTTTAAAGGGAACTACGTGATCGTGTGGATATGATTTCAACGATCACTTATTTCTTCAACACGAGCATTTAGCATGGTCAATATGATCATTTAGATTTGAAACCCTTTTTCCATTGTTAAAAAAGAGCCACACGATCGTGTAGATCATATGACGTAAACGAACCATAATCAACCCGATTGTTTAGCGTGGTCAACACGACCGTTCAGATTTGAAGCATTTTTTTTCATTGTTAAAAGGAACTACACGATCGTATTGATACTACCTATACAATCGTTTATCATTTTCCACACGAGCGCGTATCATGATCGTTTAGAAGAAGAATTATACTTGCATGTGTGACCGATTAATCGCGTGTTGATTGGGGAATTTTTGGTATTTCTCATGTGGACTTGTGAGTTTTTTTTCGTTTTCAAAATTGTTCTATACAATGTAAATATTTTGCCGGTTTGTTATATTTTTTAAAAAACTCCATAAAATTACATATAAGTATTCTATAATTACATGTATCGATCTCTTTAATTACAATTCTATAGGAATTGAATTCATATGAATTTGACATTTGAATCTCATTCAAATGCATCTCTCTAATAATATGGTTTGGATTATAGATCATATCTACAATTAACTATATCCTTTAGGACATCAAAATACACTATATTTTATATTAATCATATTAACATAAAATTTTCTTAATTAATTTGAACAAAAATCATCCTTCATAACTATCCTTAGTGAGTTTAGAGGGGACCTCATGAACCTACAAATTAGAAATTTTAATGATATGTGATTAATTAATTAAACTATTTTAATTAAATTAATCTATCGGCCAGTCCACTAAAAATCAATAGTTGCACACTATAGATATATTTTGTGTCCATGGATATAATCAATCATTAGTGAGTTAACCCTTCTCAAATTACTCATAACTACAGTGGAATCAAATTACCGATAATTTACTTTTGTAGTTACATATAACTCTTTAAGTACCACTGATTATTCTAATAAAACAAATATTTTATAATCCAAACTAACTCCCTCTGGCCAGTGAGAAGTTGAGGCCTCATTGTTCAAGACCCATAATAAGCTATCAAGCAAGCAATTTATTTACTTTCTCAAGAAATGAGAAGGTTTATTTACTTTCTCAAGAAATGAGAAGGAGTGAATTCTATCTTGTGAAGCGGTATTTCCAGCTCTCTACTTGAAAGAATCTCCATAATGATAGGCTTATTGAGTTCATTATAATGGCCACTCTTACCCATACAAACCAAAGAACTCTTAAAAGAAAACTATTTCATAACAAGCTCAAGGATAACTATTTCATGTGCATACAAGTCAATAACTAATTCTTGCACATCAAATAGTAAATATTACATAGAGATGCAGGCACATCAATTTTGCTACTGACACATCAGATAGAAAATCTGCAAAAACAACTCAAATCGACCAGAACTTACCAGATCTACACCAAATCAACAACCAACATCTTTTTAGGACAAATATTCCTAATGAGCTCAAATTTCATAAAATTTTATTAAAGAGTAGGAGTAAACTCATGCATAAATCTATTTTCATATAAACATTCACAAATAATAGCTTAAAAACATGTATTTCATGACATGAATCACCCCGAACTTGAGTTTTTTCTCGTCTTTAAGAAAATATCATAGAAAACACCCAAAATTTACAACTTTTAGAAGGGATCTCCAATCCAATACCTTACATGGTTACAAGCTCCCTTAAGAGTACTCTTCACAAGAGCTTTTGCCTAATGACTCAACATTCCCAAACTAACCACCAAAACGTGGCAAATTAGCCAAGCTATCAATAATTGATCCTCGGGATGCCTAAACATAGTATAACCTTACTGAACACCAAAATAATATGGATTATAGAGAGTTTTTTTTCTCCATTTCCCCAAACTTGAACTTTCGTGGGCGTAAAAACTTCCATTTTACAAGCAATCTTATTGCTTTCTTTTCTTTCTTTCTATTTTTTTTTCTCTCTTTCCAGTTTTGTAGCCTAGGAATGATCCTCATTGTCACTCTCATCTTCGTTTCAGCTTGTCCCCATGAGTTACCTGCAAGCATTCGACTACAAGCAAGAGTCACACACTTGAGGCATACACTCACTTTCCAAGCAAAACTTTTCACGTAAAGAAAACAAAAGAGTATCATGCTTTACTTCTAGCTATATTTCTTGGTTAACTCAAAGAGGAGTGTCATCCTTGCTATTTTATCTTCACAAGCCTAGCACACATATATGTACACATTTTCACGATAAATATTACATTGATATATAGAATGCAAAATTTTGCCCCTTAAACTTCAAATACACAATACTCTCAGTAGGGGTGATAGTTCAATTTTGTTGGTTTTGGAGCCAACCAAGAACTAAACCAAACCAATCAATTTTACTTATAAGGGACCCGAACAAAAATGTTCAATAAAGAAAAAAACCAATGAATTGGTTTTATTTAGATTAATTTATTATTTGTTTGGATACCAGATTCTAACACTTTTTTTTTTTTTTCCAAATTCTTATTCTTACTTTCCACTTTGTTTTAAAAATAAGTCCTTTTTTCTATCTTTACACTACTAGAAAAAAGGATTGAGGATGTGCTTCTGGCCAAGAAAAAATAATCTGGGAGAGGCCCTTGAGGAATTTTTTCTTCGACGGATAACAAAATTGCTATCAAACAAAAGTATTTATATATGTTGAAGTGGAGGAGAGCCGCAACTGACTTAGAAATGGAGGGTTACTCTTCTCAAATTTTTTGTTGTGGCTACTATTCTAAAACTTTTTGTATAGATAATATAGGTAAATTTTTGGAATTCTTCATATGGACGGGGTGTGGAGTTGATTCGTACACTTACGAACACTACTATATTGTTGATTGGTATACTTTTGAGATTAGATTTATTATAGCTAGATAGTTTTGGGATAAGTTAGTTAAGATGTTGAGTTGAATTTGTGGCTATATGATAGAATTATATATATTGTTTTTGTAAATTATCTGAAATATTCATATATTTAAAGTTTTTGGAAATGATCAGATATATGTATAGTAAAGGATTATGTTCTAATTTTGAAACTGTATTTGATGAATATCGTCGTTCATATATATTTATGGAATTGTTGTTAGACTACTATAGAGGATTAAGGGAAGCTTTTTAAACGTCATAAAGAAGTACATTCTTGACGTTTTTAAAATGTCATAAATAAGTACATTCTTGACGATTTTTCAATGTTATAAAAAAGTACATTCTTGACGTTTTGTAAATTTCATAAACAATCAATTTTTTGACAGTTTTTCCTTATCAATTAAAGAACATTTCTTGATGGTTATTAAATGTCATGAACACTCATACCCTCGACGATTTTTAAATGTTATGGACACTCATACTCTTGACGATTTTTAAATGTCATGAACACTAATACTCTTGACAATCTTTAACTGTCATGAACATTTGTATACTTGACGTTTATAAAACGTCAACATTCACTATTTTTGAAGTTTATTAACTATCAAGAACTTTGGTTTTCTTGATGCTAGTTTCAATGACGATTTTAAAATAGTCAAGAATAATAATTCTTGACTGTTAAAAAATGTCAAGAAAGTATGTTTTTTTAGTAGTGTTAAATTAAAATTTGGTCTATTTGTTTCTTTATAAATTGCAATTTGACATCTTTTATTTATTTTAGTTTTTTTTTGGCACTTTTCTAAATAAAAAACATGCACCCTACATAATAATCTTTTTTCTAAACAACAAATATATATGTGCATAATAATTATAGTACAAAAAGAAACCTAACAACGTATTTTCAGGGATATACCAAGTTTAGTTTGATTTTCATTGATTTTTTCAGACAAAAATCCGATCCAAACTAATACTTTTTTGTTTTCTCCAAGTACAATCAAAGAAGCCCAATTTGATACTAAAAAAACTAAACCAAACCATTGGATCGGTTTGGTGTTTATGTTTTTCAGTCTTTTGTATTAGTCCTAGTTCTCAGTGCTTGAAAAAGAGAAACTACAAAAAGGTATAAAATAAGAGAATGTCGTTTTGGCTTGGTTGCAAAATGTATGGCTAGGGTCTCTTAGTACACAAAACTAGGTTAGATGCGAGAGCCTAGTCTAAAAATGGTTTGCACAAATAGACAACATAAAATTCGAGCATCACCATCAACTTCTGGATCTTGATCCTCGTCAATAGGGTTGTGAAAGATAAGATTTCGGAGGGAAGGGAGAAACAATTAGCAGCTACAGCAAAGATGACAGAATACTGCAATGTATATTGTCCCTTTCTCTCGTGTACCTCCAACACACGTGGGATTGATTCATAAACTTCTCCAATCGATCTCCCCAATAACCCACCATAACGATGGAATGGACTGATGAAGCATTTCCATGAAACCCTAATTCTTTTCTATTTATGTGGGCACATCACTTCGTCTAATGCATGTGCAACAGTCTTTGTTATCAAATCAATCAAATTCTTACATACAAGTGTGATTGTTGTGCAGTATGATAACAATTTTGTACCAATAAAGAAAAGCAATCTAAACATGCTTTAGCAAATGAATAAATATCACAAAACTATCCTACGCATGCTCTTTAGAAGAAAGAGAACAAGGGAGAAGAGAACTCACTCTTGATGATTCCTTTCTTCACGTTTTCTTGACCGGTAGTCACAAACCGACTCAGGCTTCCCGATGATCACATACACCACTACAAAGACTTCGTTGCTATTCTCTAAGATTCTAAGGAGCTAAATATGTGGGCTTTAACACCTTAGAATTAAAAACAAGATAGGTAGAGAGAGTCGTTGAGAGAGTTGAGAGTGGAGGCTATGGTTTTACAATATGAACCATTAATCCTCAAAAGGTTTAAGGATATAGTTATAGAGAGAGAGGTGAACCTTCTCTCTAACAAGTCCACTCTCCTTTTATCTTATAATTAAGTAACTAGCTCTTACGCAGTCAATTAATCTCATGAATTAAATAACCTTATAATAAATCACATTTAATACACTACAAGAAAATTGACCTATAATGGCAGTTGGAAAAAGCTAAACACTGATGTATAAAATGTCGGTTTTTAAAAAGCAGAAGTTAAAGCTACAATATTGATTTTTAAAAGAAGAAGTTAAAACTACCGAAAGGTAACCAATTTTTTATGGGATGAAAATAGAGTTAAAATTTATGATTTATGAGAAAACATACACTCAGTTATTGTTGTAATAAATATTGTATCGTATGTTATTAACTTGAAGGATAACTCATGAAATACATAAACAACATAGAAAGAACATCAGACTTGATTTGAATATTAGAATATAAATTATAAAGAAAAAATTCTCATAACATCAAGAGAGTTACTCTCCCTTAATACATATCAACATGCAATAGCATTATCAAGCCCCCTTGATATTTTGGAATCTCTTATTTATGATAACGGCACATCAGCCAAAAACTCTCTACTAGAGTCAATACTTACTCACTACAGTTTCCACAATATATCCATCACGCCACACACAACAACACTTGAACTTTTTTCCCAAAAGACTTAAAATCGCACACATCCAAAAAACCAAACTAAAAAGAAAGATAAGGAACACAATATCCAACCACCTTGAGAAAATAGGAATCATCACAAACAATCAGCAGAATTCCTAACAACCCAATCTGAACACAAAAATAACAAAGTAAACAAATAAAGGAAGTGACGCACTCAAACTAACAATATATTTTCCCTCCTCATTTTAATTTCACTAATTCTCACTTAATTTTAATTCCCTCCATCTATTAGAAAATTAAAAGAAAAAAGAAAAAGAGAATAAAAATAATTAAAACTCTAAATCTTCTTAATCATCAAAACTGCCTCCCGTCTTCTCATCCATGTCCAGTTTCTTCTTGCGAGTAAATGGATCATTCATGCCCGTTAGACTGATAAACTTCTTGCCATTTTTGCTCCGAATTTCTAAGCAACCCTTCTTGGCTTATCAGGGTTAAGTAACACATTGATCCAAAGAACACCATTCTTTAGACTAGTTTTCACGTGAATGGCCCTTTTCTTGAATGATTGGCATTGTTTGTAATGTTCAATCACAATCGTTGTACTCTTAGCATCCTTGTCAAGTTCCTCTAAGCTAGCATCAATTTTCGTTTCCTTATTTTCAACCTCCTCTACCTTCCCATTCTTCAGAGCACATTTCACCTTTTTACACTTTGAAAACTTCATGACATTCAAATTGACCTTGGAGTTTGTCATAAGTTGAGTAAAACTCTGAATCACCCTGGACATCGCCGAAGTTGGCTTCTCTGTCGTTGACTTGTCCTATTGGTTCTTGCTTCCCATCCTATGTGTCATGAAAGGATAAGTGAAACCCTGGAAAGGAAAAGAATGAGAGGTATGCTTGTTTTAATTCGTGAATGCATTCTAATTAAGCTCTAAGTATGTGAGTAGAGTAGGCGTCTAGGCTAGGTTCATGCTATAAAAGTGATGAATCTTACATATGCGTTGCTAACTACAAAGATTCATCATTTGTGTACAAGTTTTCCTTTCTTGCCCAAGTGTAAGCGAAGAGAAAAGTTTCCTGAATAAGCCAGGGTCTGACTCAGGGAATTAGTGACCTTAAGGGCCAAACATGCGTTCTAAAATTATGTGGTGTCTGTACAATATAAGTTGTATGAACAGTATAGTTTATTCTATATATTTACACTATGTGCGATAGATGAGTAAGATGGATATGACGTTGAGGAATAATGGATTGTGAACTCGTGTATCTTGGTGATGGTAGTGTAGAAATATTAAATAATTAAGTGTAAAGTAAGAGCAACTAAATGTGTTGAGGCGATAGTATTTGTTAACTTCAGATTTAAGGCAAGTAGCCTCTTGGTGCTTTTGCCATACTTTTGTTTAGAAGAAGCTTTCGAGGGATGAGACTATAGCCTTAAACCTCATATTTATTAATAGCAAAGAGTGATGTTACAACAGGGTCTAGAGGAAAGCCCCAATCAAGTCAAAATGAAAGCTTTGATGTTTAAAGAAATTGAACTTAGGCTATAATCCCTGAAAAGATGATGTCTACTAGACTACATGGCCAACCAATTTTCAAATGTTTTCCCAGCTGCTATTGAAACTGCTGTGGACCTCGTTAAAAAAGATGTTATTTCTATCCAGCCAGAGAGTCGATAAAGTAGCTGCTATGATGTTAAATTTGATTATACTGCTAGTGCTTTTTTGATTTATGGAGAACAAGCATTTGCAGAGGCCGAAAATGGAGTTTTTGTTGCATTGAGTATCCCGTCTCTTCAAGAATTTTCCTCCAAAAACTTCTGGCTTTGGCACAATTGATGAAAATGTAGTTGATGGTTTCGAAATCTGCTCTGCATGAAGTGCACCAAATCGGATTGAGGGAAGAATTAGGATTTCTTTTTTGAATTACATCCAAAGTGTTTAATCTTTCATGATACACTATCCATACGAAGAATTTACATTTCTTTTGGATTTTTGATTTCCACAAGTTGTTGAAGGATACTGCATGCAGAAGTACTTGGGGATTAAAATTTCTTTCATCGTAGATGCTCTCTTGACTAAAGCTGTGGAGAAGAAACCATCTTTTTTAATGGCCATGTTGGTTTACTTTCTCCTGTATTTGGGGCAATTTGAGGAAGAGAAGCGATGATAGTCTGCCAATAGTCTAATTCTCTTTTATTCAACTGTCTACTAGGGTAGAGACTCCAATTGTTTAAGTTTTGATCCCACATATCTTTGATTGATGATTGTTGTTTACTAGAAATAGCGTATAGTCTAGCATATTTCTTAGATAGAGAAAGGTTGCCACACCCGTTACTATGCCAGAAAGAAAGAGAATCTGCACTGTTAATTTTCCACCTGACTTTTGAATCAAACCAATCATTTCCTTTTATTATGGACCTCCATGGATCTTTAGCAAAATTTCATTTCCGGGGGAGAAGAGTTTGATAAATTTTAGTTCTCTTCAATAAAATTTATTCTTCAAATTTTACTGAATTCAAGAGATTCAATTTCGAAGGTCTAGATTCTACGTCCGCCTGTACGTCCGTGTCTAAGTTTGTGGTCATGACAGTAAGACGCAAGGAAGCGTGGTGAGACCGTTGGTCAAAAGTAATCCGTCTTAGCACATATAGGTATAGATTCTTGATCCAAGAAATTTTATTACTAAATTTAATAAAATTATGAAAAATAGATATTTATAGTATGAGAATTTAAAATTTTCAAATGTCTAATTTGCTGAAAAAAAATTTATCCCCTAAATCTTCTTCAAAATATCTTACTCAAAAAGAAATTGAGGAGCAACATACTTATTCTTCTAGTGAAAATGATGTGACAAATGAATTAATTCGTATTGCAAAAATAGGAAATGATTTTCTCAATTGGAAAATTCCCAAACTTGATTCAAAGACAATTTATTTTCAAAATACTTTCAACTTCAAGGAAAATCTTTGTATAAAAATTGTTGAAAGAAGAATTCCAGTTTATGGAAAAATTGATTCCATACAATTATTTCCAAGAAATGATATTGAAAAACATCAAAAAGAATTTTTATTTCTTTATATAGGAGCTGTCCAAGTAGCTTTAATTCCAATGTTTAGACCCGGACTGGATACACTAGTCTTAGCAATTTTACGCGATAAACACCATAAAGATTTTTCAAATTCTTTATTAGGAATAACTGAATCAAATTTGGCCAGTGACCCTGTATATTTTTATTGTTTTCCAAATTTTATTGTGTCTCTTGATGACCCAAATATTCTCAAAACCTTGAGATTAGATATTACTGGCCAAGGATTAAATTTTGAAGGAGTTAAAAAATTAACCCTTGTTTACACAAAGTTACTTATAAAGTTTTGACTACTACCATGCATCCAAAAGATTTATTGTCTTCAACTAAAGGAAAAACTATGTTGATAGAAACAAATCTCAATAAATCATCTGTTAGTGTTCTAAAACTCTGTTCTTGGGATGAAGTTATAAAAAATCCCCGATGGGTTTTAGACAAAGCTTTTGTCCCTCAAAAGAAAGAAAAAGAAGTCTCCCATATCATTGAGCATCCTGATGGGAAAGTAGAAATCAAATTTGAAAACGAATCACCTAGGTTCCCTGTTGTTAAAGAAAACATGAATTCTACAGACTTCATGAGTTCAAGACCAAGTACTTCTAGTAGAAGTGAGTCGATTCCTAATCTCAAAATTAGATTTGTCAAAATAGATCAAGGAATACCAAATATTATTTAGGAAGAAAATCTTCCAAACTCTCCTACTCAAATAGAAATGGATACTAGTTCTCAATTAAATGTAATTATTTCAGAATCAAAGTTTGAGCTTGACAAAGAATCACTTCAAAAGGAATTTATGTATAAAGAAAACCGTATTGAAAGAATTGCTTTTTTCAAAAACTACTTTGAAACAGAAAGGAAGCTATTTAGAGAAGAGTATTTCAAAACCCTTGAAATACTTCAAGAGCATATTGCACTTTTTAGATGGTGTAACCAAAGAAAAGAATTTGACCAGCTTTGTACTATCAAAGAAAAAGAATCATGGAAAACTCAAAGAGGTGAAATCAAAGTTGATTTTCCACCAATGGAAGATATTGAGTTCAAAAGTTTTTATAACGAGAATGTTATTGCAAAACCCTTTCAAATCATCAAAGAATCAGAAAAGCATAAAGCCCCTACAAACAAGGAAATAAAAAGTATCCAAGTTTAAAATAACTATTCCAACAGAATGCTTTCTTTCAATTGCAAGCCAAGTTTTTAAATTAGAAGAAATCATCAATCCTCCTTCTCCAGAAGAAATTCCTAGTCTCTTCCAACGTTTGGAAAAGGTAAAAATAAAAACCCAGAAACAAAAACTTCTAGATGAGATTAACAAACGCCTGGAAAGCTTAAAGGGAAAAACTTCGATCAATGACATTAATGAAGAAGATGCTGCCCAATTCATGGAAGATTTTGAAAATCTCTTCGTCAATGAAGAAGAAAAACAGATCAATAAAATAAATTTTGGAAAGTATATCAATAAGAGAGTTGAAATTAATTTTTATCCTCGGCCTTCATTTCTAGGAGAAGGATTAGAGCAAAGACAGAGATATTCAATAAATATTAAGTTCAATGGAGAATCTATATATGTTTGGAACCTTGATGGAACACTAGAATTTCAAATCTATGATATATTAAATAATATGTTGACCTGTGTCATAGCCTATGAACCTAATGGTCATTCAAATAGAGAAGTCATCATGCTTCTAATTAATGAATTTAGTGGAAGTCTCAAATTGTGGTGGGATCATGCCCTAACTACTGAACAAAAAGAAGCAATAAAAAGACATAAGACAAAGGTTAGAAGGATAATTAAAGTTGAAGAAGGAACTTCAACAACTCAAGAGGTAGAAGAAGAAATAGAGAATGCTGTAGAGACTCTTCTCTATGCAATTAACCTGCACTTCGGCCTAGGAAGTGACACTGATGTAGAAAATCAAAGGAAAATAATAAAAAATCTAAAGTGTTCCTCTATGGGAAATTTTAGATGGTATAAAGATATGTTCTTACTAAGAATTTATATCTTCAAAGACTGCAATGCTAGACACTAGAAAGAAATGCTCATTGATGAACTTCCTAGTTTTATGACAGAACATGTCTACAACTCTCTTAACAAAGCATACCCCGAGCAAATACCTTGGGAGAACCTTACTTATACTCAATTAACCTCTAAAATTATAGAGTGTGGTTCAGATATCTACAACAAGATAAAAATTCAAACCAAAGTTCAAAAGCATTCAAATCTTCATAAGAAAGAAATGAAGACTTTTTGTTCTCAATATGGATTTGAGAAAGTCAAAGAACCAGGTTCATCTTCAAGAAAAATTCGTCCAAAAAACTATAATATGAAACCCATATATTACAGAAAATCTCGAAGGTACAGCAAACCTTATACCCCCAAGAGATATCACAAATATTCAAATGACAAAAAGACTGCTGAAAAACAGAAAAAGGAAACTAAAAAAAGAGGCAAATAAAATAAAAAGATTTTTTTGCTACAAATGCAGAAAATGACATCGTGTCAACAAATGTCCCCAAAGAGGAATCCATGAGATAAATGAAGAAGAATATTCTTCAAATTCAACCGATATTTTTGACTTTAATATGCAGGAAATTGTAGATGAAACTGATTCAGAAGTTTTAAGCCAATCCTCCTTAGATGAAGGGCCAAGAGCATGCGGTTGTATCAAAGACCCATGTAAATGTGTTTTAAATGAAATAAATGTTTTAACTTCCGAACAAGATTTGTTATTTCAAACCATTAACCATGTTTCAAATTAAGAATAAAAAGAAATATTTTAGAAACACTTAGAGATTCTCTAACAAATGAATCATCTTCAAAACCATTTCCAAAAAGAAAAACAATTTCTGAAAAAAGTCTTTCTGAAATTTTAAAAGCTCCAAAAGAAGAAAAACCAGTTTCTATTGATGATTTAAAATTTGAAACCAATTGCTTAAAAAGAGAAATTTCTCAACATAAGTATGAAATTTTAGAAATAAAAAAAGAAATTTCGCAAATGAAACTAAATGATAATTTAAGAGATTTAGATGTAGGAAAATATTTTTTAAGTAATTTAAATTTTGAAATCAATTTAATTTCAAGAATAAGTTTTCAAAAATGGTATTGTCTAATTACATTCAAAATTGAAGATTTCAAAATTACTTTAAAGGCATTAATAGACTCAGGTGCTGATCAAAATTGTGTTCAAGAAGGTTTAATTCCTACAAAATATTTTGAAAAAACCACAGAGGTTCTTACCGGAGCAAATGAGAAAAGATTAAATATCAAACTTAAATTTTCAAAAGTACATGTTTGTAATAAAGAACATTGTTTCAAAACTTCTTTTCTTTTAGTTAAAGATCTTCGCCAAGAATTAATTCTTGGAACACCTTTTATTACACAATTATATCTTTTAACAATAACAGAAAAAGGTTTAGTAACAAAGAAATTTGGAGAAAATTAATTTTTGAATTTATTACTCCAATATTACCTCATAAACTTTTAGAAATTAATGTTTTGAAAAGTGATCAAATAAAAAGAAAACAAAAACAAATTAGTTTTCTAAAAGAAGAAATTGATTACAAAAGAATTGAAGAAAATTTGAAAGAATTTTCAATACAAAATAGAATAAAAGAAATTCAATTAAAAATTGAAAAAGAAATTTGTTCCAATTTACCAAATGCATTTTGGGAAAGAAAAAAACATATACTTAATCTTCCATATTATAAAAAGAAATGGTTTGGTAGTCTCTCTACCAAAGTCAAATTATTTGAAACAAAAATAAGATTTTTGGGCTTTGAAATCCATCTAGAAAAAATTAAGCCCATTCAAAGATTAATTGAGTTTCCTTTAAATTTTCCTGATCAAATCTTAGATAAAATCCAACTTCAAAGGTTTTTAGGCTGTCTAAATTATGTATATGATTTTATTTAAAACATCAGGCCCACTTGCAAACCATTGTACCAAAGGCTAAAGAAAAATCCAAAATCGTAGTCTGACAATCATACCTAAACTGTTCGAAAAATTAAGTCTTTAGTCAAATCAATCCCTTGCGTTAGTTAATTAATTCAAAAGCAAATCTTATCGTTGAAACTGATGCCTCTGATATCGGATATGAAAGAATCTTAAAACAGTGTCTAGATAAGACCGGATCAATAATCCAATTTCATTCAGAAATTTGGAATGACACACAAAAAAATTACTCAACAGTAAAAAAAGAATTACTTGCCATAGTTCTTTGTGTTCAAAAATTCCAAGGTGAATTAATTAATAAAAAATTCATTATCAAAACTGATTCTACAGCCTCAAAATTTGTATTAGAAAAAGATGTAAAAAATCTTGTCTAAAAACAAATTTTTACCAAATGGCAAGCCATACTGTCTTGCTTTGATTTTGAAGTTGTGCCTATAAAAGGAGAGCAAAACCCTTTAGTTGATTATCTATCAAGGGAGTTTCTAACTCCAAAAATTTCTCTCCTTTCTAAAAACTCTCTCTCGAAAGAAAAATGAGTTCGGAAAAAGGAAGTGCTAGAGGAAGAACAAACTCTACCTCTTCAAAGGGCAATTGCCCGTCTTCTTCTTCTAATTCTGTACCCTCACCTATGAGTGCAGATCAATATGCAATGGATTTAGGGTTTACCACAGTAACCCGATCCAGATCAAGATCGTCCGACATACGGATTGGGTCTCCCACGGAGTCATCAACTCCACCAAGGCCTTCGGCCAATCTTATTCGTCCTTCTGGCAGAGTCGTTCAAATGAGGCCTCATGCCTCTCCTTCATCCAATAGGGAGTCTTCTACTCCTCCTACAACTTATTCTCAGGCTGTCACCCCGAATAAACGGTTTGTGCCAAGATCCGAGATCAAATCTTATTTTCAAAAGCCTATCGTTGTTTATGATCCTATCATAGAACCCGAATATCAAAGTCTCACTTTAGAAGAGGCAGTTTCAAAAATCTTTCCAGAAAACCTTAGAAAAACAAGAAAATTTTATGAGTTTATTTTAGTAGACACAAAGTCTGTAGAAATAACTCATGTTCTAGACAAAAACAATCCTTCAAAAATTGCTTATTCAAAATTCAAAATTTTTAAAGCAATCAATCCAACTCATTGGAATCAAGGAATTTTTACAAAAAAAAATCCCTTTCGAAACCTTTTGTTCCTCAATCCTTCTCATACCAAGATTATATCAAATATGGAAACTACGATGGATTATGAGTCTGTTGGTCAGTCATTGGATTTTTCCTAGAGTTGAAGGTTAAAGGTTGAAAATAGAAAGAGAAGGCAGATTTCAGGTTTCGTGCGTGAATCTGCGAAGACATTGTTGTGTTGAGTAGTTAGAAGTGTAAAAATGGAGTTAAGATCTTTATTTGGTATGGCTGGAAATCTTATTCAATGCACTACAACTTTTATGAAGAAATTGTGAGCTAAATATGATTGGAAATAAGCTTAATTTCATAAACAAGTTAGGGGATAGCAAAAGACTCCATTTTTGAACACTCTCTGTTTCGGGCCAATTCTGTAGCAATCCATTGGGAATCGTATTTTTCTTCCTTCATGTAAATTATAGAGAACATCAAAATTAAGATTTTGACATAAAGATCACTCATTTTGGTTAAGTATTGAAAGAGTTATAATCATTTGAAGTTTATATTGCGAATCTGGGAAATTTTGAGAATTTAAGAACCTTAGGAATTAAAATAAGTTTGATTTTGGCTTTATAAAGTATGTTGAAGATTGTTGTGTCATCTCCCTTTTGAAGATAATTAATAGACCCTAATCTTTGTTTCAGGCCAAATTGAAGTGGGGAAAACGTATAACCCCGGGAGATCGAGTTACTGACAATGAGTGGTTTTTTTTAAGCTTTCTTTATATATATACACGTTATCTCTTGACATTGCTTGGAAACTACCATGATCTAAGCCATGACCACATTTTCGTTATTGTTTAAACAATGTGTTATTATATTGAAATTTCAAAAATGTTCAAACTGGTTTAAAGTCCTTGTTTTCATTAATACTTAAACGATATGTTCACTCATTATGATTTTGAGAATGTGTATGCCTTAATTTTTATAAAATCATGTTTCAAGTTTTTAGTTTATACTTTGTTTTGAATTATACTAAACCGATGCTTATGGTAAATGTTGGTGATTACCCTAAAGGCTACATGAATGTGTTTCCGTAGCGCCACCTACGGTTGTCAGGGGATTTCGGGGCTGAAAGAGGCCATGACCGGAGATCCGAGAACCTGAACCTAGGTGAGGACATGGATAGAGGATTGTGATATGGCTTGGGGCCTAGCTTAACCCATGGTTGGGTGGCTCTATGTGCACATAAGAGCGATATGTAGTTACTATGGTAGGTGCTAAGTGTGCGTGAGCTTCGTTTGGCCGCGTGTTTTCTTGTGGATATGAAGCACGTGTGAGCTATTCCTGGGTCGTATACTTAGTATGCTATCATGGTTGGTTTGATTGGTTGACGGTTGATATCATGGTGGGTACTACGGATGCGTGAGCTAGTTTTGGCCGCATGATGCTTTATCATGTGTGAGCTATTTTTGGTCGTATCCTTAGATGCCTTGCCATGGTTGTACGGATTACAGGTTTGTTGATGGACTAATGGGTATGAGTTAATGGCGCTTTTCACAAATATTATACTTCTAATGCATATTTATAATTTTTCTCCTTAAGCATGTTTTATGATCTTTATATTTAAGAAACTTTCCACTCACTAGTATTCGATTTACATTTAAATGTTTTTCTTCCCCCCCCCCCCTCAGGTAGTGAACAAAGGCCAAGTGTTGATTGATCTCTCGTCATCAGTCGTAGATCTCCATTATTCTTTTGTATGTTTGTAGTTATTTTTTTTGTAATGCATCATGGAGTGATTAGATGTAGCGAGAGTGAGGCCAAGAACTTGTATAGGAGATCCCTCTTTAGAACGAAATCATTTTGCATGAAATTTTTTTTAGTCAAATTATGAACTTATTGAAACCTTGAAACTGTCTGGATAAGTGTGTGGTGAAACACACTTGTTTTGTGTTGTGGAGTTTTGAAGTTATATAAAATTATATGGAAGTGCAAAAAATTTCTTCCCTTTTACAGGTTTGGTTAATCCATATTTTAGGGGAGGTTCTATCGAAATTTTTATAGAATTTTCTTGAAAAAGGTTTTACAAATCCTATATATGAAATGAATGAGTTTAAGGAGTAGATTCACACCACATTCTAGGTTAGACGGGAAAACTTAGATCGGGGTGTGACAATTTGGTATCAGAGCATGGTTTTGAGAAACCTAGGGGTTATGAGTTCGAATTTTGAGGGTGCTAAAGGTTATGCATTTGAGAAGTCACATGTTTTGTTGTGTTGTAGTAAGTTGCATGGGTTATGTTTACTAAATAAGTGTGCTTTATCATTGTGTTATAGGAACCATGCCGCAAGTTAGACCTCGAAAGCACCCTAATGCAGAAGCTAGTAACGCTGCTAGAGAAGCAGCGATGGGAAGTGGGGAGTCTGATGCCGAATCTAGTCGCCCTTAATTGAAGGGAATGTGGAAGAACAATTGCTTGATAGATTGGCTCAAAGATTAATTTTGGGGATTTGGTCGACACAATCAGACCCTGAAAAGAAGTATGGGATTGAGAGATTGAAAGCCTTGGGTGCTACTACTTTTGCGGGGACAACAAATCCCGCCGATGCTGAAGCATGGCTTACTTTAATTGAAAAGTGCTTCAGAGTAACAAGATGTCCGGAGGATAGGAAGGTGGAACTTGCTGCCTTTTTACTCCAAAATGGCGCTGAAGATTGGTGGCGCATGGAAGAAAGTAGACGAAGAACTACAGGTGATATAAGTTGGAACGAGTTTAAAAAGGCATTCTTTGATAAATTTTATCCACGCTCCTTTCGCGATGCAAAACGTAATGAGTTCTTAAGACTCACTAAAGGGTTAATGACTATTGCGGAATATGAGAAGAACTATACAGAATTGTCTATGTATGCCACTAGGGTGATTGAGGATGAAGTGGAAAGGTGTAAGAGATTCGAAGAGGGGTTACGAGAGGAAATTCGTACTCCTGTGACAGCTTGTGCAGACTGGAATGATTTCTCTAAATTAGTGGAGGCAGCACTAAGGGTAGAAAAAAGTTTAAATGAAAGGAAGCAAGAAAGAGAAACTTCCAAGAATGTATGTACATTCAGCTCGTCGATGCATCGAAATCGACAAGGTAAAGAAAGAAGTGGAAGATTTGTGCCCGGGGTGTCTAGCAGAGAGAATTTTAAGTCTCAGTATAGTGGTTCTTCTTTCTCTAAATCGGGATCAAGCAGAGGAGCCCAGAGATCGAGTGGTTCTAGTCATCCTATATCTTCTACAGGAGGTTCTCATATTGCTCGATCAGATAGGGTTGTATCAGAATCTAGCAAGAGTAGTGTATGTTATAACTGTGGTCAGCCAGGACATTATCGTAGAGATTGTCCACATCTGATACCAGGGGGTAATACTATCTTAAAAACTACTTCTCAAACAGTAAGCCAGCAGCCAAGAATCACGAGAACTAGTGGTGAAGGCTCTAGTGGGGGAAAACAGAAAGGACCAGTGGGTTGCTCTCGCCAGGAAGGGAAGGTTTTTGCAATGACACAACAAGAGGCAGCAGATGCACCAAACGTTGTGACTGGTACGTTATCTATATTTAATAAATCTGCACATGTCCTAATGGATCCTGGTGCAACACATTCTTTTGTCTCTATTATGTTTACAGTTGGGATTGATAAAGAGTTAGAAAGTCTAACTGAGGAACTGTTGATAAGTACACCTGTAGGTGATAGTTTTATAGTCAATAGTGTGTACCAGAAATGTAGTATTCTTATTGATGGTGAAACTTTAGAAGTGGATTTGATTCCGTTAAACATTCAGGAGTTTGATGTTATCTTGGGAATGGATTTTCTATCTAATCACTATGCCTCCCTAAATTGTCATCAGAAAGAGATTGTTTTTAAACGTCCAGGGATGAGTGAAATCCTTTTCCGCGGTGATAGAAAAATACTTCTCACCTGTGTGATCTCTGCCTTAAAGGCCAATAAATTGTTGACGAAGGGTTGTACGGTTTACCTAGTAAATGTGATAGATACACACGTTAGTAAGCTGAAGCTTGAGGATATACTAGTGGTAAGAGAATTCCCAGATGTATTTCCTGAAGAGTTATCAGGACTACCGCCTGATAGAGAGATTGAATTCTCAATTGATTTAGTGCCTGGAACTACACCCATTTCACAAGCTCCCTATAGAATGGCACCGATGGAACTGAGAGAGCTAAAATCGCAGTTGCAGGAATTAGTGGATAAGGGATTTATCCGACCTAGTGTATCTTCGTGGGGTGCACCGGTGTTGTTTGTTAAAAAGAAGGATGGTACATTAAAGTTATGTATTGACTACCGACAGTTAAATAAGGTAACAATACGTAACAAATATTCTTTGCCCCGAATAGATGATTTGTTTGATCAACTTCGTGGTGCCTCTGTATTCTCTAAGATTGACTTGAGATCAGGTTATCATCAGTTGAAAGTTAAAGAGTCAGACATCTCAAAAACAGCCTTTCGAACGAGATATGGGCATTATGAATTCTTAGTAATGCCCTTTGGGTTAACTAATGCCCCTACAGCCTTCATGGACTTGATGAATCGTTTGTTTCATTCATACCTAGATCAGAGAGAGCATTTGGACATCAAAATGGATCACTCGAACACACAACAAAAAAGCCCACATAAAAATAAAAATAAAAAAGAAATTGCAATCTACGAAAGGTTAAAAGGGAAAAAGAAACAATTAACCAAAACCGAAATTAGCAAGAGAACCTTCGCGCAAGGATGGTGCTAGGGCAGAGGAGTGTCCCTTCGTCACAGACATTGGTATTCCAGAATCATACTCAATCGCAGAGAAAGATGATCCTAAAATCACCGTCCCATCACCGGCGAAGAACTCATCCCATCAAAACCACTACCCAAATCCCCATTTCCAATACAATAGAGTAGTTGGAGAGCAGCAATTTGGATCAAATCAAAAACCCACCATCCAATTTCCTCTGAAAAAACACAAAAACAAAAAGGCGAAAAACAGAGAAAGAAAACAAAAAGTTTATGTATATAGGATCGATGGAGGATTGTGTTAGTGGGTTTTTTTAGAGAGAGAAAAGGGTGTTGTCTTCTTCTCTCCATACAAAAAAAAAATTAAAAAGAGAGAGAAAAGAGTAACGAAACCAACCAAAACATCTGTCCCTCCATTGTTGCTGACGATTTTTGGAGAGGAAAACCAGTGAGGGAGAGCTTGAATCAGCAAGAGGGAGAGGTTTAGAGGGAGAAGAGGAAGGAGCACGAAATTTGGGATGCTGCAGTGTTGTTGTAGTGCCCTAGTGGAGGAAGAAGAAGAGGAAGTAGATGGTGATGTCGACAAGAGAATAAAAGGGGCGCTTTTATGAAAAAGAAACTCCAAGTGCCTCTCTTTTCTTTTTCTTTTCTTATATAATTTAAAATAAATACTTATAATTTGATTATTTATATTTAATGACATTTAAAAAGTGTCATAGATTCATGACACTTAAAAACTTTCATGAATTATTCAAATCCGAAAAATTTCATCTTTTCCCACCAAAAACGTGTTTTTTGACATTTGATAACAATTATTTCTTCCCTCCTTTCAATTTGGGATGGAACCAACTGTCATAATAGGTGGTTTTTCTAGTAGTCTTCATGTGGTAAAGTCGTGTACACGACTTTACCTCTTTAAAACCCTAAAATCCGACGCTTCTGCCTTTCATTCCAACTTCGAAAACTTTATTCTGCTTATTCGTTCTCCCTTTCTCTTTTTTGATATTCTGCTTTCTATTCTTCACCAAATCTATCTACTCTTCCATCCTACACCTAAAAACAATCACCCTTTCCATTTTTGATACCAAAAATCAACCACCAATTCCAGTTTTCACCAAAAATCACCAAAAGTGTTCCTCCCCTCCATTTTTCCTTCCAATTTTTTCATCACAAAGTATGTTTATAAAACTAAATCGTAGTCCGAGTATACAATTTTGTTGTAAAAATAATTTAATTTATGTTTGTTATTTGATCTTATTATTTTGTTGTTAAAATAATTTAATTTATGTTGTAGTTGGCGTTCCCCAAATCCTCCATTTTTTCTTTAAATTTTTTCATCTCAAGTATGTTTATTTAACTAGAAAGTAAAAATTGGTACCTAACTACTATTATTATATGTATGTGTGTATATTATTATTTTTATTTTTTTGCATACTTCTATGTTTTGTGTCAATTTTATGTTCTAGGGATAGTTGCAAATGTAGTAATTATATTCAAAATGATTAAGTATATAGCAACATTTTAAAAAAATTGCAAATATAACAAAATCTGTCAAAATCTATCAATGATAGGAGTTTATCACTGATAGACCATGTAGTAAATGTTGGTCTATCACTGATAAACTATAAGAGTCTATCAACGACAGAAGCCTATCACTGATAGATTTTGCTATATTTGCAATTTTTTTTAAAATATTGCTACATACTTAATAATTATTCTAAAAATTGTTATCTATTATAATTACCCTATGTTCTAAGTTTGCCACAGCCCCTAGAAGTTGGTGTTGGTGCAATGAATAATATCAAGTATCCATTTAAACAAAAAGAATAATAATTAAAAAAAAACCCTTCATTTGAATATTTCCACGTATATAACAGTTGAAATTATATTTTTCTAAGTATACAAGAATTAAAGATCAAAATGGATAGTTTTAAGAAAAAAAAAATAAAATAGAGACCAAATGAAAAATGTCATACCAAAACGATAAATTTAAAATCAAAGCTTTAAAATTTTCATGCTGGTATTAATGTCAAATGGATATTACCTAATTCCAATTTTATCTACAAAAAGATAAAAGCCTTTAAAACTAATTAAACTAAAAACAAAATTTCTCATTTATCCTTAATCTTTTAAATTTACCCATTATGGTAGCCTATCAGTGCAAAATTAGGGTTTGTAACTGGAGCTTGTAAAGATGTGTTAGGTAGCTTGTAAAGTATGTTTGAAGGGATAGGTACGTAGGTTCAACAGATTAAAATTGTTTGTGGTTAGTTTATGGTGGCTATCCTGCAGTTATGGTAGCCTATGTAGTTTAAACTTAGCTTTAGTGAAAAGTTTGGGAGATTAGGCATAACTTATTCAGGGGAGTAAGTTTAGGGTTTGAGAGGGAGAATATACGACGACTAATCAAACCGATTTATTTTTTAGGTCTTTGACGATGGACAAGGGTTGGATAAAACTTAGGAATAAATGCTCCTTTAAGTATAGAGAGGGAGTGGTCCAATTTTTAGAGGTTGCAAAGTTTCAAATCGATGATTATGGACGAATAAGGTGTCCATGCAAGAGATGTATGAACTCAAATTGGAACTCATTAGAGGGTGTGGAGCGACATCTACTAACTATTGGAATATCCCCCTCCTACACAAAATGAGTGTATCATGGAGAGCCAGTTAACTTGCATAGAGGTATAAAAAGTTTTGATGAAGGAACTAGTAGTAACCCTTTTAATGAACTAGTAGTAGCCATTTTCTTGAAGAAGATGAAATGTTTAGTATACTGAATGATTTAAAAGCTCCGATTGAATAAGAAGAGGAAACAGAGGAAGGTTTGAAGAATGAAATGTCATTTAATATTCGGGTAGATATAGAACAAGAGACAATAAGCATATTTCATGACTTATGGAATAAAGCAAGTAGAGAGCTATACCCCGGTTATTCAGAATTTTCCTCCCTGAATTTTTTGGTTAAGTTGATGCCTGTCAAGGTTCTCAATGGTTGGAGTAACAAGTCCTTCGACATGTTGTTAGAACTGTTAAAAGCAGTGTTTCAATATGTAGTACTACTTTCCCTAGTTCATTTTACAAAGCAAAACAAAAACTGCGGGACAGGGGCTTGGGATACGAGACTATTCACACGTGTAAATACGACTATGTATTGTACTGGAAGAAGTTTGCCGATTTGCAACATTGACCTACTTATTGTGAGTCTCAGTACAAGGTTAGTCCTAATAGAGGGAAAAATTTTCGAATAAGGTATTACGCCACTTTCCGTTGGTACTAAGATTACAACGCTTATTTGTATCGCAAGAAGGGTCCGCTAACATGAGATGGTATTTTATATAATTATTTACTAATTTATTGCTTATTTTGTATAATTTGATTCAATTTAAATTAAGTTAGAACCAAAAAGAATAATGTATGATTTGAATAAAGAAAAATTCAATATATATATATATATATATATATATATATATATATATATAATATTTTCTGATGCAAAGAAGGTGTCGGAAGCTAATACCTTTTCCTGGTGCTCGTTGGGAAGCGTCAGGGTAAATATTTCCTACGTTACATCGAAAAATACCTTTTTTCGACATCTGTAGAGGGAATTAAATTAATATATATTAAATTAATTAATTAATTATAGTAATTAATTAATTATTTAATTAAATCATATTTAATTAATATTTCATTTAAATCATATTTAAATGAATATCTCTCGCATAACCTATAGTTTTAATTTAATTAATTTAATTAAATCAAATTTAACTAAACGAAATTAAACTAAACTATTAATTAATTCTCCAATTAATTAATTTCTAAATTAAATATCTTATATTTAATTTAATCCAAAATTTGAATCATATTCAAATATAAAATTCTCTCATAACCTATAGTTTTAATATGTATCACATACACATTAAATTTTAACCTATAGTTTTAATATGAATCTAATTCACATTAAACTAATATTTGAACTCATTTAAATATTTTATTCTATTGTAATTTAATTTTGAATCATATCCAAAATTAAATTTATATAATAAAGTCTAATTAAAATATAAACTTTATATTATAATGTATCAATATACATTATATTAATTCCCAAAGTAAATTTAAACATTTTGAATTACAACCAATATAAATAAATCTCATTACTCTTTATGAGCTAGGAAGGGGACCTAATGGATCTGCAGATCAGAAGCTACAACGATATGAGATTAATTAGCTAAACTCATTAACCACATTAATCAATATTCGTTAACTCTGTGTACACTCTAATAAAGACTTACAGTTAAACTCTTTTCACTGTAGATATATTTCTGTGTCCACGGATATAGACCAATACCAGTAAGTTAGTCCTTCACAAGTGTTCGTAACACCAGCTGGGTCAAATTATCGTTTTACCCCTGGGTTACTTCTAGTCCTTAAATACCAATGCTCATCTAATGAACAACCTGTTTATGGTCCAACCACTAAACAAAAACCCCTCTCATGCCATAGAAAGGATAGGGCCCTTTGTTCAAGTCTTGGAGACACCATTTAAGGGAACACATATCTACTTGCCCTAAAAGTGGGAAGGAGTGAATTTCATCTTGTGTGATTATGTTCCCAGCTCCCCACTCGGTCTTGTTCCCAAAATGATAAGCATATTGAGTCGACAATTTGGCCACTCTCACCCGTACAAATTAAAGGACAATCCCTCGCAAACATGAGTTCATAATACACTCAGGATTAAGACTAAGTCACCTAGGTCATCCTAATGAAATAGAAATCCAACTAGTTAACGGAGTTACATCTAGTGATTATTATTTTGTGGTCTAGTCTTATGCAAAGTCATTGCATAGGATACCCTCACTCACATGTCGCATACATGAACGCATTGGATCAATGTGTTTGTATCAAATACAAAGTGGGTCGTATCCATAGTGTCAGGATAAGGTACCCAACCTTAATCCTATACTATTGACCCTTTAAGCTGATCTTGAACATTGTTCCCCGCATGTCTCTACATACTGTTCAAGACTCATCAAAAAACTTAGGATGTTAGTTTATTAGATTTACATTATTAAGACAAAACTAATAATATAATCAATAACACTTATTGAAATTATAATAATAAAACACTTTATTAATGACGATCAATTGATTATATTTACTATCTACGAGTTTTAGGACATAAAATCCAACATGAAGATCGTGTTTTCCCAACAATTTATTAATGTCAGCCATAGAGACGTCAAGATTTGTACATTCGCGACATCGGGCTGGTTGCACGTTGTAAATAGTTCTTTTGATGCATTTCTCTTGACACTCATCTCGACATTGCTTTGTACGTCGGAAAAGCCTTCCTTAACGCATTTCCAATTTACGCTGATGCATAGCTACGTCGGGAGTTCCTCGACTTGTTGTAGTGTACTTAAATGCACACTCTGTAAAGTAGAAGAACATAACAGACGTACTTGTCCTTAACGTAATTATTCTTCTTCAAGACACTGATGTGTATAGTTTAGGTTTTTTTTATTTAAAATGTACTACTTCTATGAAATTGTTTAATTTCATTGTTTGATGTATATCTTACGATTTGATGTATACTTTCGTTTTTGTGGATTGATGTGTAAATTTTACCACTTAAATTCATATTATTGTTATATAATTTTATGCTTTCGAAATTTTGTTTCACAAATTGGACAATGGAACATATGTGTTATTAATGTTATTACTACAATACATATGTGTTGAACTACTCTTAATTAGGTTATTTGCACAATGGAACCTGGTCCGATTGATCCTACCTAGCTATATTTATAGTCGTCCCATCACTCACAATCTGTATGGGATACCTCCTCCACAATTGTTTTGAGTTGTCGAAGGATAGAGGCAGCATCTTAGTGCACGATCCCCTTTGATCAGCGTATTGTGCCATATTTTAAGGCTGCTGGATTTCTAGGGTTTTCAGGTAGGATTAATGTCGTTGGATTGGCACTTGATTACTGCTTTGGTCAAGTGTTGGAGACCGGAGACCCACACATTTCATATGCCTTATGGGGAATGCACTATAACACTACAGGATGTTGCAGTCTAGTTGGGGTTACCAGTGGATGGTGAGCCTTTGGTAGGATCGTTGAGATATAACTGGAAGGTACTCTACGAAGATCCTTCGGAGTTTTACTGCCTGACATGAAAGGTCAATGGTTGATGGAACAGTTTACAAAGTTGCCATCGAATAATGATGTTGTGAGCACTTAGAGATACGCTCTTACGTACATGTTGCAGCTAATTGGCAGATTTCTGTTTGCCGACAAGTCAAACATCCTAGTCCATTGTATGTTTCTTCCACTTGTAATCGATTTCGACCAAGCTGATACGTATGCTTGAGGCGCTGCCTGCCTCGCATGGTTGTATAGGGAACTGTGTCGAGTGAGTAATGCACAGTCTCTAGAGATTGCTAGCCCATTAATGTTGCTACAAGTATGAACATACGACATATTTCCTATTGTGGCGCCATAAAGACCAATGTAGGCTTCAGTTGGTCGACCTTTGAGTTTCAGGTATTATTTCAGTGTATATTGTTTTTTTTAATAAAATTTGCACTATTTATAATTTATTAATAATTTCTTTCACAAATTAGATGAAGCGGTGTTCTACCTTCATCTGAATAGTCAGCAAATATGTTGCTGACCTACCGAATGATATTTGATCGGTTGATACTGTAACGACCCAACTCCTTATACTAAACCGAAGTTATTACTAATTTAAAAGATAAATAAAGTTTGTAAAATTTAAAATAGAAAAATAAAACAAAACCTCGAATTTCTCATTAAAATATAAATAAATGTATTTAGAAATAAGTCAAAAAATAAAATCCTAACTCGGGCCCTATCTAATTTTAAAGGAGTAAAATAACAAATAAAGAATAAAATAAAAATGCAAATACTAAAATCCGAACTATGACATAAAGCGGAAGCAAACGTATCCCTATGGCTTGCCACGGTCACTTCTGGCCATTCGCTAGCTTGCCTTTACTCTTACCTCTGCCTCTGCCTGAAAAAATAGAAATGGAAAGAGTGAGTATAAAAACACTCAGTAAGGGACCTGCTACTAGTCTCGCTAGGTGCCTGTTAACTTTCTATTAGAGTCCTGAAGAGTAGTACCCCTGAACTAGCACGTTCCCGAACACGTGCAATCTATGATCCCGTAGGAACAAGCTGGTCTTTGGTGAACCCAAGGGAGCACCTAAGACGATCAGGCTGTGAGTGATCCCGTCGAATCGTTCACATAATATCTATGTTAATGTCAATGTCAGACTAGTGATCCCATAGGACCACGCGGTCATAAGTGTGAGCGATCTCGTCGGATCTCTCAAATCATGTCTGTGTCAATGTCAATGTCAGACTGATGATCCCGTCGGACTACACAGTCGTCAAAAGGGTGGTGATCCCGAAGGACACCCATGTAGGTACAACTCTAATAGGTAAAGCTAACATACACCCTGTCCATAGCATGCACATAGCATATCATCAAATCACATCATAACGTATCATGCCATAACATGTCATAACATACATAACCTATCATATCATGTCATATCGTGTGATATCATGTCATGACATCCTCAATCACAAAACCGTATCAATATTATAGGTGATAACATCAATGCATTATCAGCTCTAACACATAATCCTCCCGCAAACAAAATTACAATATCAATTTTTATCTGTAACCTCAAGTTCTGTAGCTAGCCATCATCAGTACATTACCATTCACACATGCGGTCTCTTTACATTAAGCTCGAGGGTTTAGCAGTAGAATCTCTTACCTGGAGATTTGCTCAACGAATTCTAACAGTAAAATCAAATAGTTAGAAAACACCAATTTACATAACTAATCCATCAAACGACCAAGGACCCAAGAATTTAGTCGAAATAACATACCTGAGGTCGAGGTTGCAACAAATAAGCCCTTAACTGGAGAAATCCCATGCTCCAAATTCAACTGGTCTAAATGGTCCTTTAAGAGAAATAATTTAATTTAACCCAAAATTAAATTATTTAAGATCCAAAAATTTTAATCTTAGTTGGGTATTCCAAAACCCAATCCAGGCTTACCAAAACAGGTGAAAAAAGACCCAAAACAGGTGTGTGGCTCACCAAAAAGCTTAGCGGCTCGGCTTGGAGGAAGATGGCTCGAACGGTTGAGGCAGGCGACTTCAGGTGCATGCAGGGTGTCACAATCGTAACTTCTCAATTGCAAAGAAAATAGCTTAACTTGCAAAGAGTGCGACAAGGCTTGGGCGGGGGTCGGACTAGTCATGTACCCCCTATAGTACATATTGAGATTTTTGGCCTTGTCACGCTTGCATATGAAAAAGCTGAAATGTCACAACTGTGACTCGGCGACACCTAAACGAAAGAATTAACCTAAACTACTTTCAAGACATAAAGATAAAGTGATTTGGGGGTATTCGGGCATACGGCCATCGGTAAATAATACCTTGGACGATTATGCCCTTGACACAGGGCGGCTCGGCTAGAGTGCGGTGGCTCGAAATGCTGTTGGCGCAGATGTGCGGTTGGGGGTGCTGTGTGTCACAATCGTAACTTCTCAACACGATTGTGCGGCGCTTGTTTAGCTCGATCAACAAGTCAGCCGTTCAAAATTCGGAATCTGCGGACAAACTCGCGGTATGATGTAGCCTCCCTCCTCGTTCTTGAGAAAATGTTTTTATAAAACGGGAAAGAGAAATTAAATAGTTGAAAACATCATAAAGAAAGCATTGAAGACTGTCAATTGCAAAGAAAATAACTTAACTTGCAAAGAGTGCGACAAGGCTTGGGCGGGGGTCGGACTAGTCATGTACCCCCTATAGTACATATTGAGATTTTTGGCCTTGGCACGCTTGCATATGAAAAAGCCAAAATGTCACACTGTGACTCGGCGACACCTAAACGAAAGAATTAACCTAAACTTCTTTCAAGACATAAAGATAAAGTGATTTGGGGGTATTTGGGTATACGGCCATCGGTAAATAATACCTTGGACAATTATGCCCTTGACATTCTCCCCCCACCTAAATGGTTGACGTCCCCGTCAACTGGCGAAGCTTGAAATCTTCAATCTTCTGCTTCCACGCTTCAAGGTCTTCGACACGCTCCCAACTGGTCTCCTCCACAGGAAGGTTCTTCCACTTTACTAGATATTCGTGGATCCTTTGTGTGGGTCTTCTGCCCCTCCTTACTCGCTCGACCAGAATTTCTTCAACATCTTTGTCTTCCTTCTGACTAAGGTCGATAATTGGGCGAGTTACGATATTCCGCTGCAGGTCCTCCGTGTCTTGATAGTACGATTTCAGGTTACTAACATGAATTACTGGGTAGATTTTCATCCATGTGGGCAACACAACTCTATAAGAAGTATTCCTTACCTTTTTCAGCACTTGAACTGGTCCTTCGTACTTCCTGACGAGACGTTGGTCTTTGCGTCCTCGAAACCTAACTTGCTCGGGTCGTAGTTTGATGAGTACCTGGTCTCCCGCTCGAAACTCAAGAGGCTGTCGCTTCTTATCTGCCCACTTCTTCATCCGCTTCGATGCTTTTTCTAAGTACGCTCGGGCGATGTCGTTTGTCTGTTTCCACTCCTTCGTGAAATTGAGGGCTTGAGGGTTCTTCCCTGCAAAGGGATGATCAACAAGGTGTGGCAGTACTGGTTGTCTCCCAGAAACAATCTCAAATGGGCTTCTCCCTGTAGATGAACTTGTCTGAGCGTTGAAACAGAATTGGGCTACGTCCAATAGCTGGACCCAGTTCTTTTGCCTTGCGTTTACAAAATGGCGCAAGTATTCCTCGAGCATGCAGTTGAATCGCTCAGTCTGGCCGTCATTTTGGGGATGGTAGCTTGAGGATATGTTCAGACTTGTCCCCAAGAAGGAAAATAATTCCGTCCAGAAGGAGCCAATGAATCTACCATCCCTGTCGCTCACTATACTTGTCGGGACTCCCCACAACTTAACAACATGCTTAAAGAACAATTGAGCTGTCATTTCTGCTGAACACTGCTTGGTGGTGGGGATGAAGGTGGCGTACTTTGAAAAACGATCAATGATGACTAAGATGGCTTCAAAGTCGCCTACCTTAGGAAGATGGGTGATGAAGTCCATAGAGACACTCTCCCAAGGTCTTGTTGGAATCGGTAGAGGGTCGAGAAGTCCAGCAACCTTCACTTTCTCTACTTTGTCTTGTTCGCAGATGAGACATGTCTTAGTGTACTGCATGACATCCTCTCTCATATTCGGCCAAAAGTAGCCCTTCTTCAACAGGGCGTACGTCCGCTGCCATCCGGGATGGCCAGCCCATAGAGTGTCGTGACACTCATACAACAATTTCTTCCTTAAGTCCCCTACTTTTGAAACATACAGTCGATTGCCCTTTGTGACTAACAAGTCTTCCTCGACCCAAAACTGTCGTGTTTTGCCCGCCTTCACTAAATTCATGATATTCTGAGCGGCATGATCCTTCCGTAGGAACTCTCTCAAGGTGTCTCTAACCGACCCGCCAATCTCGCTCCCCCGAAAGTGAGCTAATAGGCATATGGCAGCATGTTCTTGTTTTCGACTTAGGGCATCAGCAGCCTGGATTTTCGACCCCTTCTTGTGTTCAAGTTCAAAGTCGAACTCGGTCAGAAATTCCTGCCATCTTGCTTGTTTCGAAGTCAACTTTGGTTGGGTAAAGAAGTGGCAGGTTGCACTGTTGTCCGTCTTCACTACAAACGTCGAACCTAGTAGGTATTGTCTCCAGGCCCTCAAACAATGTACTACTGCGAGCATTTCTTTTTCGGACACAGTATACCTCCTTTCGGTTGCATTTAATTTTCGACTTTCGTATGCAATCGGGTGTCCATTCTGTAGGAGCACACCCCCCAACGCATAATCAAACGCATCTGTCTCGACTTCGAAAGGTTTGGTCACATCCGCAATCCCTAGAAGTGGCCTCTCCATCATGGCTTGTTTTAGGCCGTCGAAGGCGGCTTGGCACTCGGGGTCCCAATTCCAGTGAACGTCTTTTTTCAGTAGTTCAATCAGCGGGCTTGCTCGTTTGGAGAATCCCTCGACAAATCGACCATAGTAATTTTCTAGCCCGAGGAAGGAACGTAGCTCCGAGACTGATTTCGACATTGCCCAGTCGCGTATCGTAGCAATCTTCCCTTCTTCCATTCCAATTCGGCCACACTCTATCACATGGCCCAAGAAGTTTATCCGCTCCTGTGCAAAAGAGCATTTTTCTCTTTTAATTTTTGGAAAACCTTTTGCAGGTGGTCTCTATGTTCCTCCATGGTCGTACTATAGACCACTATATCATCCAGGTAGACTACTACGAATTTATCAAGATATTCGTGGAAGACCATGTTCATCAACGTATAGAAGGTGGCAGGGGCATTGGTGAGACCAAATGGCATTACGAGGAATTCGAACGCACCATATCGGGTGACACAGGTTGTCTTCGGCTCATCTCCCTCTGCAATTCTTACTTGGTAGTACCCCGACCGCAAGTCTAACTTTGAAAAATATTTCGTCCCATGTAAGCGATCGAACAAGTCAGTAATTATGGGAAGAGGATACTTGTTGCGAACCGTGAGTTTATTCAGGACACGATAATCAATGCACAATCGTAAACTCCCATCTTTCTTCTTCTGGAAAAGAACTGGGGCCCCATACGGAGCTTTTGCAGGCCTAATGAACCCTGCATTAAGTAACTCATCTAACTGTTTCTGAAGTTCAGCTAACTTCGGAGGCGACATACGATAAGCATTCTTCGCAGGCGGTTTTGCCCCTGGCACCAACTCGATCTCATGATCAATCATTCTCCGAGGTGGCAAAGACTTGGGCAAACTATCGGGCATCACATCACGGTACTTCTCTAGTACGCGCACGATCTCCTTAGGGACTATCTCCTTTGAGTTCTCTGACGAATTGAGTGGGATGGCCATAAATGTTGGTTCGTCTCGAGAGAGACCCTTCTTTAATTGCATGGCGGAGATCATTTTCAGCCCATCTGGCTGACGTAGGTCAGTCTGTACAACCGAGGGTGTAGGTCCAATGATCACCAAGCATTTGGCCAAAGGCATTGGGATTACCTGATGTTCGAGTAGGAACTTCATTCCCAGTACCACATCAAAGTCATCCATTTTTACTACTACAAAGTCTACGAGGCCACTCCATCCTCCTAATCTTATCATCGTTCGTTTCACTAGTCCGATGATAGGTAAGGCAGCAGAATTCACCGCTTTCATTCTTCCTGCATCCTTCTCCCAGCAGAGATTCAAACGTTTAGCTTCTGCTTCTGTTATGAAATTGTGGGTGGCACCGGAGTCAACCATAGTGCTTTTGGTTGGCTTCTCGTTGATCCAGGTGTCAACGTACATTAAGCCCCTTTCCACTGGTGTGTTCGTCTCCCCCATCTTTTTCTGGAGAGATGACAGAAATTTCAAGGCCCCCATTCGAGGGTTATCAACTTCTTCTGTCTGGTCTGCTTCCCTCTCGGTCTGATTTTGTAGATTGTCTGAATCTGAGGCCAAAGATGCCTGGAATGCATTGAAAGCAGTTTTGTTCGGGCATTCCCTGGCCATGTGTAGTCCCTTACATATGAAGCAACTAAGAGGACGATTGGACACATTCTGGTTACTTGGTCCTCGCCAGGAGTTTCCAGTATTCGATTGATGGGATCTACGATCTCCATTAAAGCGTCTGTCCCCTCCCGTCGTTTTAGGAGAACTTGGGCGGTTGTTCCTACTTCCTCCAGATGAGGAACTTGGATGACGTCTCGTATCTTGAGAGTCGTTAGATAGGTCAAACAGCCGTTTGGCTGCAGCGTACCCGGACGTGAGGTCTTGAACTCTCTGTTCATATAGCTTTGTCTTCGCCCACGGCTTCAATCCTTCGACAAAACAGAAAACTTTGTCTTTCTCGGACATATCGCGTATATCCAACATCAGTCCCGCAAACTGTTTCACATACTCCCGAATACTACCGGTGTGTTTCAGCTCGTGTAACTTTCGTCGAGCCAAGATCTCGACATTTTCAGGGAAGAATTGTGAGCGAAGTTCTCTCTTCAAAGCGTCCCAAGTATCTATCGCGCAACGTCCCTCCTGCATGTCAACAAATCAGAACCTCCACCATAACTTGGCATCCTCAGAAAGATGCATCGTCGCCAACGTGACTTTGGCTTCCTCTGTAACCGTGTTTGTGGCCCTGAAGTATTGCTCCAGGTCAAAGATATAGTTTTCTAGGGCCTTCGCGTCTCTTGCCCCACAGAAGGGCTTTGGTTCCAGGATCTTCACTCTACTAACCGGAATGGCTCTCCCAGCGGGAGCTTGATTTGCCATTGCTCGCATTGTGAGGCTCAGTCTCGCATTCACATCTGCGATTTCATTTCTGACGACATCGAGGGTAGCTCGGAAGTCCTCTGACATGCCGTTTATCATCTCTAACAGCGTCTTTTGAGAGCTATCCAGCTCTTGAACACACTCCTTAATATGGGCAACAGAGCCCGTCGAACTGTCTCCACGCTCGTAGTTGATAGTTCTTCCGATGTTTATAGTTGTTTCCAGGGCGTCGACCCTTGTCATCAACTCTTGTATCGGAAACCCTTCGACACGGCCAGCTACCGCATCGATCGTATTAGTTTTCTCGGAAATTTCATCGAGACGAGACTCCAAGTAGCGGATGGATTCGGGAACTTCGACTAGGTAGAGCATCTGTTCTTCTAGCTCTACTAGTCGGTCTTTCTGGGCCTTGCCCGATAGATTCGACGACGACATGTTTCGGTCTTATCGTCAATTAGCCAACTTGGCTCTGATACCACTTGTCACAATCGTAACTTCTCAACACGATTGTGCGGCACTTGTTTAGCTCGATCAACAAGTCAGCCGTTCAAAATTCGGAATCCGTGGACAAACTCGCGGTATGATGTAGCCTCCCTCCTCGTTCTTGAGAAATTTTTTTTATAAAACGGGAAAGAGAAATTAAATAGTTGAAAACATCATAAAGAAAGCATTGAAGACTGTCAATTGCAAAGAAAATAGCTTAACTTGCAAAGAGTGCGACAAGGCTTGGACGGGGGTCGGACTAGTCATGTACCCCCTATAGTACATATTGAGATTTTTGGCCTTGGCACGCTTGCATATGAAAAAGCTGAAATATCACACTGTGACTCGGCGACACCTAAACGAAAGAATTAACCTAAACTACTTTCAAGACATAAAGATAAAGTGATTTGGGGGTATTCGGGCATACGGCCATCGGTAAATAATACCTTGGATGATTATGCCCTTGACACTGTGCGGTGCACAGATCGGCGAGGGCTTGAGCACGCGGATGACTTAGCTGATGGATGCGGGCGCGTGTATGACTATTCGAGTCGGATGCGCGTACGGCTCGGGTTGCGGCGATCTCTGACGATCGACGACAGACGAGGCGGTGGTGCTTTGGGATGGCGGAGCGCGAGCGACGGAGGCGAACGAACGCTGACGGCTTGACGGAATGACGGGCGGAGACATTAATGGCTTGGGCAGATGCAACCGACCTCTTCGCCGAGCATGGCGGTGGACGGCGGGCGAGTCGAGCGGCGGCGACGGCAGCGGTTAAGAGATTAGGGTTTCCTTTTCTTTTCCTTGGTGAAGAAGATGATGGTCCACTTCCCAAGGACCTATTTAACCAAAAAAAATAATACATTTGTTATTATTTTTCGTTTTTCCTATTCCTTAATAAATTCCAAAACAACCAAATCTTCTCTCTCTTTTCATTTAGAACTCACCAAATCTCCCTTTTTAACTTTTTTTTTTATCTTCTTTTATCTTTTCCCAAATAAAATCAAATATTCTCTCTCCTCAATCAAACCAATCATCTTTATCTCCTCCAAACCACTTTTCATAAATCATTATATTATTTTCACAATACAATTATTAAGTCCTTAAATCCAATAATACACCAAAACATAAATAACCAAAACAAACATATATTCCAACTTAACAAAAAAATTTGATATTTTAAAATATCCAATAGAACCAAATCTCCATAAAGTAAAATACTTCAACATTTAATTAACACGCAAAATCTCAAAATTACACTCAAGATAAAAATTTAAATTCCTCAAATTTTGGGGTGTTACAGATACACACTCTGGAAGTAAAATATCATATGAATATTGTCTAGTTATGTTTTTTGTTGCCTACTTATGTTTGTTTTTTTTAACAGATTAATTGGACACCATACACGCCCCACATTTTGGCATCACTTCCTAATCGAAGTCATGATGGTCAAGTGGTGTGGACTTATGTGGGTCCTATAATTTGTTTTCATATCGTTGAGATGTATCAGCTAGATCGTGTGTTGTGACAGTTCGATATGTTGCAAATGCCGCCAGAGTTTAGCTTCACAAATTCGGCCCGACACCAAATTGATTTACGAGGTAAGCACGACCAAGATTGGCGTAGGATTCATGTGAAGCATATAGCAATGTGGCATTTTCGAAATAATTTTCATGTAGAAGCAGTAACAACACACGAGCCGACGGTATCAAATAACTATTTTTCCTAGTATAAGTCGATTACCAGACGCTTCATCACACTTGATGGTGCTTGCTATCATCGCATGGTAAGAATTTAATATGATTTGTTTTATACATTTAATACAAGTATGCACATTTTTATTTATATTATTTGCAATCGTTCATAATAATTTTGTTCAAGACGTACACGCTTACTCCATGGAAAACGATATACAAGATTTGAGCTCAACATTCGACAAAATTATGGAAGATATAGAATAAATTATTCGGCAGACCCGACACTCAATATTGTCGACACAAATCATAGACGCATTCGATGTAGACGACAACGGCAAGGCGATGATGTTGTATAGGAAGATGAAGAAAATCCTTAGTTTATAAATTAATTTTTAATTCTTGTAAATTTTAGTGTTAAATGTATAATTATATTGAAAATGCATTTTTTATCTGGACCAAAACCAAGGTCATCCTACAAACTTAAGTGAAAAAATAATCCTTCAAAACTTAAAGAAAAAACTACATTAAAATATACAATTTTTTTAACTTAAAAATTTTATAAAAAAATCATATATAATTCACTATGGTTTCAAAATTTAGACCATAAAATTGTGTGGAGAAATTTCTAATGCACTTAAACATAGAAATTAAAGTTTGTTGTAAATTATCATAATAATCATAATAATTTTGGTTGGATTAAGACACAAATAAGAAATTGATTAATTAAGTTTTTAATAATTTAAACCATAATAATCATAATAAGGGCTTGATCGACTATTTAGTTAAATGTCTAAGCCTTTTAAAAAGAGGTAGTTTTTTTTTTAAGAAACTAAAAACACAATAACCCTACTACGGGTTTAAATATTAAGTTTTTTTAATTATATATTTGATTAATACGTTTTTTACATATTAAACCATAATTTGATTAATTAAAGGATTGATTAATAAATGTTTAATAAATTAAACCATAATAACCATAATGGGAGCATGATTTATCAATTAATTAAATGTCTAGGTTTTTTAAAAATGGGGCAGTTTTTTTCTAAGAAATTAAAATGTAATAGTATAGATTTGAATATTAAGTTTTTTTAATTACATATTTTGATGAAGTACGTTTTTCAAAATTTAATTTTTTTCAAGGAAGTCGTGACACGACTTCCATATCATCACGTTTCACGAGGGTCAAACTGGTCAATTATGCTGATGTGTATTAATGGAAGTCATGTTACCGATACATAACTTCCTTCTTTTTCCAAAATCACCCTATTTTTTACATTAGTTTACCAAACACCTTATTCTTATCATTTTTTTTTTCCTGAAACTACCCTATTTTTGTCTTTATTTTCAAATAACACTATTTTTTAAAATACTCCATTTTTATACCAAATATGAAAATTGTAAAAATGACAAAATATAACAAAATTTCAAATTTTATCAATAATAGACATTGATAAGCATAGATAAACTTCTTTATATTAGTGTCTACCAGTGTTTATGATCGATAAAATCTAGGATTTTACTATATTTTATAAATATTTTAGTTCATTTTGTCATGCCTTTATAAAATATTATTGTTTTATTAGAAAGTTTATAGCATTATTTTTAATTAAAAAAAATTTTTGAAATCGAACCATTTAGTATATAAAATTAAGGTTTAGAATAAAGTTTTACAAAATGAATAAATTTAAAAGTTATATAGAAATGGAGAATTTCTCCTCGAGGAGATTCCGATCATGTAAAGAATTTTGTGGAGGTGGAGATTGAAATAGGGGATGGGGAAGCTGCCCTGTGGACATTTCTATTTGTAATCTCCCATGTTTAAATGTATCATTTGAAGAATAGTTTCCTGAAATTGAAGCTTGAGATAATTTAATTACGATTTCATTTTGTTCTAATCTTCAACACATGAATAAGATGACTTGGTACATATCATAAGGTTATCGAGTTCAGTGGGAGTTTAGGAATCAAATTCACACTTTTAGATCAATATTTAAGATCCCTAATCAGCTGGGGCAAAGTCTAGGGAGCGCTTTTAGGTTTAAGGAGAAGTCGTGGGACGAAAGGAAGTTATTCTTATCAAATCAATTCCTCAAGCAATCCCAAATTATACAATAATGAGTTGTCTACATGTCCCTAAATCATTAAAGACATGAACTAGATGTACGCTAGGTTACGTGGGGTCAATGAGTTATTCAGTTTTTGGAACCTAGGACTAAATGGGGTTGGACTTACAAAATCTCTAAATTCTAATTGGTTTGATCAAATTTGTAAGTTAGGTGGAGATGTTTGCTACGTGCAGGAAGGATTGGAAAGCTTTCAATTTTTGGTAGGACTGGATCATAGAGGATATGGAGAAGAACCAAATCCAAAAGTTTATCAATATTCATTAGAGCATATGGAACTGCGGAAATCAGATAGAGCTCATTCTCAAAAATGCAGACTAATCAAAATCAACAAATACATAGATGAGATGATGAAAGTTGATAGGGTCAGTAGTGCTAATCTGGAAGAATCAAAATAAGAGAGATGTGTGAATCATGATCGTTGGCCCACACATGGAAGCTGCACTCAGACACTCTGTGGTGCGCCTCTCAGGCGATAAGGGGATTGGAATATGAGACCCCAATATTATTTACTTATAAACGGAAGGGTAAAAGGTGGAATTGCAGCAGGGACATCTTCTGCCAAAGACACTGGTGAGGAAGGGTAGGAAGCGCCCACGAAAAGGGGTATAATAGGAATATTGGGATCTGTGCAAGTTAGGTTTTATTTTGGGAAAAGCCATAGCAAGCTTTTCAAAGGAGCTGTCCTTTTTTTTTTTTTTTTTTCTTTACTTACACTGTCATTTTCATTTTCCTTTGCAATTTCTTGTTCTTGCTCTAAACCCGTTTAGTATTTTGATATCAGAGTACTATCCCCGTTTATAGTATTCTTGTTGAATTTTGCTAAGTTTTAGGGGAGTGACCTAACCAATAGATTCTAAGTGATTCATTTGCAGTGAAGGCAAATACTTTTTAAGAAATTGGCCAGTTAAGGCATTAAATCCCTTTTTTTATTATTTGAAAAGAATTACATGATCTTATGGATATGTGGCCAACACATCTAGATTTGAAGTCTTTTTCCAGTGTAGACATGATCGAAATGATCACTTACCATAGTCAACACGATTATTTAGCATGGTTAACACGATCGTTTAGAATGGTAAACACGATCGTTTATATTTTAAATATTCTTTTGCATTTTCAAAAATAACTATGCGATCGTATTGATAGTATCGTGTATCATTTCCTATCGTATTTCCTTAATATAATTTTTTTCAACCAAATATTAGTTAATAATTAGTTTAGGTTGGTTCAACTTAATATTTTTAACATAGCTTGAAAAAAATCAAAATTTTCAACCCAACCCAACTCACATTTTAACTAACCCAACCCATATAATACATGGTTGGATAGTCCGATTGTCGAGTTATTTGGTTATTCTTACGCTACTACTTCATAGGTTCCCCTAATAGTTTGAATCAGATTCTCTAGGATTGATTAGCTTCAAAACTGAGATTGATCTTTTTTTCCTCAATCGCACAGAATAGGGAGAATTTGACATTTAGTTTTTGTGTGTTCTCTTGTGCATCTCCTCATTATTATCAGAGGACCAACGTAGTTTCTACATTTAGTATCTTCCAAAAAAGAAAAAAAAACTAAACTTTTGATTTTGTGTACACTAGGTTCGTGAATATCAAATAGGTCAAACACCTATATACATTGAAAATTTATAGAAAAAGTAAACATAAAATTGAATGTTTTAGGACTTATCAAAGAATGGCTTAACCGGTAATTTAACCGGAGGGAAAATTTTCAAGATCTTTCACTTCTTCATTCCATATGGTTTTGCCTCTATCTGCTCAACAAGACTAACCATGCTTGAACTTTTTGTTTTATTACTGGAAATAAGGCTCTTCATTTAAATAATGAAACTATTATTTCAGAAGCCGACATCTTGCTTATAGAAATTATGTTAAAATTGAATTTAAATTACTGTTAAAAATGGTGGTAAACTGATGAGGTAGTTTGATTATTTAGTCCTCAAGAGAACTTTCACGAGTTCAAATTCAATATTCTCTCTGCAAGTAATAAATCATCAGGTGTTGTTACCTGCAAAGTGGCAGCTCTTTTATTAATGGACAATCTTTGGAAAAGAAACTTTTACTTTATATAAAAAAATTGAAATACAATGGACATAAATGCATGCTAAGATTGTAATTGAAAGTTATAATACCTTGATATTGGTATAAGATCCTTCAGTGATGAACACGGGATGTCTCAGATGCTCTACAATGGAAACGTCATCGGTTACTTCCAAGCCTTCCCTGTTGGAAAATGCAGTGTTTATTCATAAAGCATACATCATTAGATACCATCAAGAACCTGGAAAAAACTTTGTAATGTACCAAAACTTCTACTATTTAGTCTTTTATTTATGTGAATATTGGCTTAGTTGGCATGATTTTGGATTTTTTTCACCATACTCCTACTTCAACTATGTATTCTCTTCTTCATGTAGTGCTTTTGCATGTAGCATGTCTAACTTTTTTTGTTTTCACTTTGCACTCAACCTCCAAAAACTATTGCGTTGTAGTGTGGCTTGAATTTTCGAAAACAGGGGGTAAATATAACTTAAACATAACTTGTTAAAAATATACTGAGCAAGGATGACGAGTAGCAAGAGTTGAGAGTCAAGAGCTCAGCATTTGCACAATAGATTGTTTCAGTTTTAAAAAGTAGGTCAAATTTCATTTGGAACTTTCAAAATGGGTCATCAATACAAAAAGAGAAAAAAAAAAACAAAGAGTTTGGTCTGATTCATTGTCTCATTAAAATGGATCATCCATAACAAAAACAAGTCATTGGCCTCGCAGTCTATTATATTAATACGTCTTAGATTGAGAATAAGGGTACTTTGTTGGTGAGGCGTGACCTGAATGCCAACTAACCATCAGCAAGGTAAAAGTCTTAGATAGGAATTTGGAGAGGTCATGATAGGATGGGTTCACGATCCAAATTGGGCCAAACATGAAAATTTAAAAGGAGAGTTTTTCACTCATATAGTCTTAACGCTTCATTCATGTTCTTTTTCAAATTTGTTGTAATAATATGTAGAAAAGACTAATCTAATTTGGGTTTGATCTTTTTAATATTATCTATTGTGCATGTGTCCTACATTTCAAAAATTGGTGTCCAGTACCCGTGTCCTTGTCTCATGACTGCTTTTTGGTTGGATGTCTTTTGCACTTTTGTTCTTAAAGGAAAGGCGTTGTCGCATACTAGAGAAGTCAAACATCACACACACATAGCATTGTCATGCAACGTCAAACACATCTAAATGAACCAGCAATTCAATCTGGCTACATCCTGACGTAGTGCAAGCAAACCTTGAATCAGGTAGCCCAAAATAGTATTTAGCTCTCCCTTAGACCAAGTTCCCAACCAGTCAAATGCTAGAAAGTGTGGCTACAGCGTTTCTTTGTCGATTTTTTGGATAAGAAACAATCTCTTCTTCCCTTTTTTTTTTTTGTTTTTTTTTTTTTTTTTTTTTTGCTTTGATAAAAACGATTTCTTTTTTTTTTTTTTCTTCGATAAGTAACGAGTTCACAGATAAATAAAATATCCAAAGAGATATAAAATAAAAGTCCAATCATAAGGAGTACAAAGGAGCACTCAAAGTGCAACAAAAGAGAAAAAGCTATGCACTGTGAGAGGATGTCCATGATATGAACAAGACAGATCAAAAAATGGTAAATTCTTATTGAAAACATTAGAAAATAAACTAAGAAAAAAAAATACCTGTTGACAAGCTCAAACCCTTTCCTAAGCAACTCAGGTTCAATAACCTGTAAAAAATGATAGAAATGCTAAATTAATCTGCCTGTGTTAAATTAACAGATTCCACAAAAGGTTGCATTTCATATATGCAAATTCACAACAAACCTGCGGAGTTTGCATTTCCCAAAGAGTTTTCCTGTCCAAGGTTTTTTGGACAAAACGATCATTGTTTGCCTGAAAAGTGAAAAATAATTGGAGAATTGTTCAAACCTGACCGTTGTACAATTGAAGTATCTGGGATGTACACTAAATGAATGATGAATATGCATGACAACATTCTAAGTGCAGAATATGATGCATATGCAGTACATCGGTATTTACTAAAGTGTGACAGCTACCAGATACATATAAATGAAAGTAGTCTGCTTTTTTGGAATAAAGAATATGCATGACAAGATTTTAAAGGCACCATTTTTCCTTGAACAAAGTGACAACGTAAAAAGGAAAATAATACAAATTCAAGAGGGTCACTAAAATAGTTTTGAGCGTGAGGAAATGGTAGAGAAAAGGTGTGGTCGTGCGTTTTTGTTCTTTTCCCTCCAGGGAATTGAACTGTAATAATACTAATAAAAAACAGAATTATTTCTGTCACCTAAAAGATCCACCACAAGACGGATTAGATAAAGAACAGCCCATGGTTTTTCATGTAACATACCCGCCTTAGACAACTTCTAGAAAATAAAAGAAACCAGTGGCATCCAAAGGGGAAAGCTAATGATAGAATAAGTCCCTGCATATACCTCTTTTATCGTAGCTTTAACAGGAACCCCAAGTACAGCTGCCCCATTAAGCCTACCATCTTTAAGAACCTAGAAAGGAAAGAATCAATATCTCATTAAATGAGCCTAATATAGGTTAGTTCAACAAGTTTTAAGAGAGAGTAAGTATACCTCTCATCAGACAGAATAGAACATAAACATGAAATTGCCAAAATTGTAAATTGTAATATCTTCTACATCAACTCCAGTATCCTAATTATGCATGTCAAGCACTGCATATCCCAAATTTGCTTTATTTCAATAATTCATGTTAATGTTATCTTAAATATTTGATACAACTAAACCAAATGACTTCACATGACAAATTATATTTTTAAGGATTTAGACTTTAGACATTTCCACTACTTTTAGCAACATTAATAGTTGTTTTCTCCAACAATAAGTTAATGTATTGGAAGAACTCAAAAAAGAATATCCAAAAGTTTCCCCACACCCTTGATTCTTCCTGAAACTTTCTTCTGTTCATTTCTTGCCACACATACCAAAAGGGTACATATCTTCTATCTTTAAACTATAAATTTAATATGTAGAACAAGTTAAAAATGTAGACGACCCAGGCAACTAACCAGAATGAGAAAACAACCTGTTGAATATCTCCTGCTAATATAAGTGGTCTGGCAGAATCATGGATGCACACAAGCTCTGAGTTTAAATCAATTGCCTGCAAATAGAAATGGTAGCAAAATGCTATTATAATATAATAGGAGAAAAAGGAAACAGCATGAGGCACAACATTACCAAAGAAAGTCAATCTATTCCAGAAACTCCAATGAGACATCACATCAAACATCAAGAATCTGTATGATCAAAAAGTAACATGCATTTCTTAACGTAACTGCTATTATTTGTATTCCTTCTATTGCTGTAAACTGTATATGTTTTTTATACATCCTTAGGTTGTTTTATGAGAGCCTGTATGCCTTCTAATTCCATTTGTTAATAAACTATCCTCGTTACACCTAGAGGAAAACAAAACAAAATGAAACAAAAACAAAACATTATAAACGTGCACCTGACCTGAAGGCCACTGTACACGGAATCTTGTCTTTCCTTTCCCGGAAGTGTGAATTTGAGTTGAATATCAATCTTCTCTTTGGTATCTAAAAGCACGAAAAAACATAATGCATCAACTAGAATACAAAGTGAAGTTAGTCAGTGAGGGATTAGGAAAACAGAAGAAAAACCTTCAAAAATATCCTGATAAGAAGGATCGCAAACCACAATGATTTCCTTAACCTCGATCAGACGAGAGAAAGTGTACAAGCTGCACTAAATCGTCATTTAATTGCTTATAAGCTTCAAAAGTTGTGTAATAATAAATCGTAGGTTTGCAGGAGCTAGTGATCAGGCCTAAGAGAGTGTCACTGGATAAATGTCCTTAGAACCAAGTATCATGTATGAATTAGGTCAAAATCAGAAACTGAAAAATGCAATGTATGCATTGTCTTTTTTATTTTTCCTTGATAGGAAAGAACACCTGCAATTTAATTAAGAAGGAAATCCTAGGATCGTCTACATGTTTCTCCACATCATAAATGAACCTTCTATTTGTTCTAAGCCACACCTTCCATATAATACCAAAATGGCACTTATTGATAGGATTGTTGCATTCTTTTCAAAAGGTAGGACCCAGAAAACCTTTAAACAGGGATTAAAAATACCATTCAGCCCAGCCATGAACCATAGCCATGTCAGCAGATAGGTATGCACAATCATTGTATTTACATTTGGTATTTCACAGAAAAAGCAGGGTGCTAACAATAATCAACTATATGAACATTGGATCCAATCATATATATGATTGTATAAATTCTAGCCTCATACAAATACTCAGACAGTCAGACTGCAGGAACACCTCTTGACATTTTATCCTAGGCATCTATAGAATCACTGTACACATTATTTTATTTTATTGTGGCATGCTTGCCTACAGCATATGGATTTCTTTTCTTTTCTTTTTTTTTTTTTTTTATCAAAAGCTTAAAGCATATTTATTAGAACCTATATAATAATGATCGAATGCAAACAGACCTTCACAATCATAATGTTTAAACACAAAAAAGGAATTGCCCATGCCAAATAGTTATGTGATTCATTAACACCCTCCTTGCTATGGAGGTACAGAAAAATGCGACACCTAGTTCAGCAACATACAAAAAATCATGGAAGCTTAACTTCTTCAAATCCATGAAATATGCAAGCTAAAACTGTCCAAATGGAATTGTGGAAAACTGAATAAAGACATTTTAATTTATATTTACCTGTAAAGAGCGATAGGTTGACCTAGAAGTGGAAGATACTGCTTTGGCATGCTTGCCTGATTGCACAAAGAAAAAAAGAACAATTAGCATGTGTAGAAGTAAGATAATGAAGAAAATGGATGCTACCAAAGCATCACGTACAACTACAATCCAAAAATCTCTTGCATGTAAATGAATATACTGCTAGGCAAAATACAGGGGAGCTTTGAGACATAATTACACTGAGATAACAAAATATTACAAAAATAAGAAGAATAAATCTAACTATCAGAGTATTAGATAAGTAAAGAGATTGCTATAGTTAGCCTAAATAAATGCAAAAGAATGTCAACCAAGAAAGAGAGTGAAGTACAGCAAAGACTAAACAGCGGTTAATTTTTAAGACTAAACAGCGGTTATGTCTTAAAATTTATAATAGTTGTTCAAGGAGAAAAAGCAATTAAACGATTGAACAAGAAGTCATGCACAAAAGTGAGAGTGATGCTTAACTAAATCACGAAAAGAAGAAAAGGCAATTCGAATCTTACCCCCATCCTTTTTCCCTTGCCACCCGCCAACAGAATGACAGAAACACTTCTCTCTTTCACAATCCCAGAGCCCTGAAAATTGTCAAGAGAGAAAATGTAAGCGCAAAGAACGAACAAGGACAAATAATAATAAGGATAATAATAATAATAATAATAATTGTACAAGCATAAGAAAGTAAATCACACCCTGTACAATTTAGCAACAGGTATTCTGTCAAACTTACATCCCCAACTTGGGCAGCTCCGCATTTGATCACGGACTTGAGAAATTTCTCATTTCCCCTAAAATCATACTGAACGCCTAAGGGAAGCCGAAAAGAAAATGTCAAGAACATCAAAAGTATGGTCATAATAACAGATATGTACTAAATGACATCAGAAAAGGTTGATTGGATTAGCAAAGCAAGAAGAAGCAATTGTGAGTTCCAAATCCAATAAAGTAAGAAAAAATTACTCCCAACTGGACACGAAGAATAATTGTATGAACAAAACACAGAAAATGCAAGCAAGGAAAAGTAGTTTGGAATGACCTGGAAAGTGGAGGGTGAAATGAGAAATGGATGGAGGAATTTTAGGGGGAAGTGTTGGTTGTTTGGTTGGGAATTGCTTGGAAGAAGAAGATGGGAAGCTGCAATTCAGTGGAGGAAAACGGGTTACAGTTGCCATCTCGAGGCTTTGAGTGCGAGGAGAAACCAGGCGGGCAAAATGGAGAAAAGTTTCTCTTAGTGTTTTGTTGTGTGAAATACATAGTGAAGGGCGTACAATTACAAAATTGCCCCTGTGAACTTTAGTAGTAATGATGTGGTATCCATATATGGTAGGCTGAGACGAGAAAATCAAAATTCCAATTTTGTCTTTTTAACGTTGCCTGAAATTATGGATTTTAAAAATAAGGCTAACTTCAACAATAGCCTTTTGTCATTTGGAAAAATGATAAATCTACTTTCTTTCTTTTTAATGGCAAAACTAATTAAAAAATATAATTAATCCAAAATAGCAAAAGTCCACCGTATTCCAACACTTGCAAATGTGAGTTACAATGTTTATTTGGATTGAAACACCCAAATTACAAACATGCCTTACAATGTAACCCAAAAAAAAAAGAAATTGTGTTCTAAAAATTGAAATCGGAGAAACAATCGACTCAATTGTCTTCTTAGAACCCTAAGGTTTAGCACATCAATCATTTCATATGTTTCCCACTATCCAAAAAATTGAATACAAATCAAGGTTTTCCTATCATTTACATTTTTATTATGTTGATTCCCCCTCAACTATTCTTCCATCTTTTTCGGATCGTAATCATTCATTGCAAATCTACTCCAATGTTCCGTATTCAACCAATCATTCATCTTCAAGCTACTTCATCTGCAAACCCTAACATTTCTTCTTCAAACCAATTCTTCATTCTCAAGCTACTCCAATTTCCAACACTAACCTTCCATCTTCAAACCAATCCTTCCTTTGGGACCAAACTATGTGCAGAGATCGTGATTTCAAACTTATGTTTCTTCACTAATTTTCAAGTTTCTTCACGATTTCATGTTTGGAAAAGAAGATTAACTTGAGTTTGTTCACCAAAATCATGTGGAAATAACAAGTTTAGAAAAGATTGACTCTTTAACATACAATGGAAACCTCTCCCCAAGCTTTATCATAACTCGAACCATAACTCACATCAACCATATATTGTCTTTCCGTGAAATTTACGACATCTATTATGATATTTTTTAAGGACAAATTGGGGGCGAAGGGATTTGAACCCGAGACTTCTTAAGCTTTAGATACACACAAGTGTCAATTGAACTAAACTTTTGTTGATATCAAGTGATAGATATAACAAAGTGAGAGATTAAGAAAAATGAAATAGCTAATGAACACTTAATTGAGAGTTGACATTGTTTATAATCTAATTCCATAAAATACGAGGTTTATCCTATTGATAAAAACAAGTAATCGTAAACTAAACACTATATTTTATGTTTAAGATGAAATTATAATAAATATAATGATAAAGTCAAATTAAAAAACAAGAAGAATCGGCCAGCAACAAGATATATATAGATCATTCTTAATGATTTAAAACAAAACTATGATAAAAGATATTTATAAATTGTTTTAAAAAATTAAAATAAAGATATTGATAAAAAAAAAATGAAATGGTATGAGTAAGCCAGTTTTGACATAAAAAAGATTAAGTAATAGGAAACTTTCTTAAATATAATAAACTACTAAAATTTTTACGGTCCGAATAACAAACTTATAAATTTAGCCATTTTTTAAATATTCCAAATTTGTCTTTCCATTCTTTTTCTCCTCTCTGCAGTTTCGATTTCTTCATTATTTTTTATTTTAGATTTGGATAACCAAATCTATTTGTTTTTATAGTCATTCTTGTTTTTCTTTCTTATCTTAGCCATGTCTTTTTTTTTTTTTTTTATTTAGTCTAATAGATGCAACAGATGGTGCATAAAGAATCTTGGTTAGACATTTAAATTAGAGTAACCAAAACTAAAGGATTGTTTATAAAGAATATTGAAAAAAATCGTCTTTCTTATCTTCTTTTTGGGCAAATGGTGTTTAAAGAATCTTAAAAAAATTGGTTAGGTAATTTAACCTGCAAAGAATATTGAAAAAAATCTTTTATACAAAAAAAATTGTTTAGATTTGGGATAGTCAAATCTAAACGATCCTATACCAAATTTTGAAAAAAAAATGGTTTAGATTTGAAGTAAGCCAAATCTAAACGATCCCAAAATCTAAAACTACCAAATTTTGAAAAAAAAAAATAGATTTGGAACCCCAAATCTAAACGATCTTGTATCCAAATTTAAACGATCGTATACCAAATTTTGAAGAAAAAATGGTTTAGATTTAAAGTAAGGCAAATCTAAACGATCGTGTGCCCAATTAGTTAAACGATCGTGTAACAAATCGCATTACTAAATATATTACGGACATTGTTGATGGGGCATTTTTGGTATTTTACACGTTAGACCTTTAAACTTTTTCCATTTTTGGAATTGTTTTAATGTAAGTAATTTGTCGCTTTTTTATATTATTTTAATGTAAGTAATTTGTCGTTTTTTTATATTTTTTGAAAAGATGCGAAAGTAATATAATAAAAGATTTTGAAGTTGAAATTAAAACTGAAGGGATAGAAAAAATTTTAGATAGGAATTTGAGGAATTTTCAAAAGAAAAATAAAAAATAATGCCAAAATATCCGTGTGGAAAGGAAATTGATTGGCCAAACCGAAACAACCAAAATTGTATATTTCATGAATTAATAATTATAGTGTAATAACAAAATGGATGGATTAATTAGAGTGTAAGTAAATGTGTTGTAAAGGGTGTTTTGCTATTTTCCCAATAATTTCCTCTGTAATTAAGTGTACAGATAGGATGCTATACTATAGCATCCAAGTAAAGTCCTACCTGGCAAGTTTTAGAGGATGAGAACAAAGTATACCAAATTTATACGGTGGAATGGCAAATAGAACAATGTTTCTACGAACAATTTGTATCTAGAAATCCAATCATATATAAAACCTAACCCTTTCATAGTTGACATAGTATCTCATATCATAAATATAAACATAATAAATTTTTGATGCATCAGTATGATAACACATGCATCATATGATCATATGTATTGTCCTTCAAAATTACAATACTCAACTCTCACCCCATCTATTTCCAATTGATTGTAGAGTGTTTGTTTTATTAACTACAAACAAATAGGTAAATGCAATTTATTAATAAAATTATACAAAGTGTAAAAATTATAGTTACAGGAGATAGCGAAAGATTACAATATCTCTTTACTACAAATTTGATCTTTCTTGATGCACGAAACTTTTATTTTCTTAATGGCCATAGCATAAAACCATCAAGAAAAATATCTTTTTTTATACAATAAATGTTTGTATTTAATTTGACGTGTAGGTACGTCAAGAAAAATATCTTTCTTGACATAAAATCACGTAAATCGTATCAAAATTGTGAATTTCTATTTTTTTTTTATTTATTGATGGCTAAAACCATCAACAAACTTTTTCTTGATGGACTATGACCATCAAGGAATAGCAATACTTGAAGGGCAAAGACCATCAATTAATCTAGTACTCATGACAAAAATATTTAATTCACACTTGCTTAAATTTTGGCATGTGAAGACTTTCTTGATGGACAATGTCCGTCAAGAAAAAGTCTTATATTGACCGTCAATAATCTATCAACCAAAAAGATGTTTTTCATACCTATTGATTTTTTTTAATTTAGAAAAGAGGAAAACCCATTTTGATCAATAGCGTAAATCTCTCTTAGAATCACCATCCCCACTTCTTTAGGGGATGTTTGGCCCATGGGTCTAGAATTAGAGGGGTTTGACTTCATGTTTGCACACTTGGAATAAAATTTCTAGGATTAATAAATCGAACCCATGGGTTTGGTATGTGATTTTTTTTATTGAATGTCATATGTTTTAAAAAAAACTTTCACTTCAACCACTTATCAATGATCATTGATGACAGTTGGCAAGCCAACTTGACGATCAACCATGATGACGGATCATGATCATTAGATGATCACGATGATCAATTGTCTTAATTGTTGGCTCCAAATCATCTTGATTGTGGCCTTCAGATCGTCTTAACCGTCAATTATTGATTGTCAGTGATCAATCATCTTGATCGTTGGTGACCTACAACTTTGGATGTTACTGTCGTCGGGGTGAATATCTTGATCGACTGCGACCAATCGTTATCATTAATTATCAATGTTGTGCCTATCAACAAGCGGTCATACTGATGGTCAATGACCAATAGCCATGACCTTGGCAACTAATTGTCATGATGGTCAGCGGCCAACTAATGATCATCTTAATTAAACATTAGCGACCATTGACCATCTTTATCATAGATCAACGACCATCTTCACCAAGGCTTCTTACACTCTCTTTCAACACTATTCAACTCTGAACACCATCCTTGGTGACCATTGTCGGCAGACCATTAGGTGTCATTTCTAACAACTTTGCTGGTGAACTTTTGATCACCAACTTCAACGACCGCTGCAAACCTTGAAAATTAATAAAATTGAATTTTTGAATATTTTTTTGAGTCATTCCAAATATTCCTTTGATTTAATCGCAATAATAGTTTTTAAAATACACCATTTTTTCATTCTTATATTTTCTTTTTTTTCCGAGTTTTTTAATAATTATTATTATTAGATCATTTTTTTTAATTATCTCTTTTCTCTTCTTTATTTAAAATTAATCTTTGCTTCATTTTAGAAGATTTTGTTTACTTTGCAATATTTTTCCTAGGTGAAAATTGATGAACTATTTATTGTGATCTCCAGTATAAATAAATCAAATATTAATATATTGGTAATATAGTAGAAATTGTAAATATATATCACATATATCATGGTTTATTTTTAGTTTAATAACATTTTTCATTTTTTCCATTGGTCATTTTAACTAGAAGACGTATGACTTATTTGGATTGACTTAAGACAAAAAATATATATTTTTTTTAAAAACTCAGTTTTATTTAAACTCTTTTGATAAAAGTGTGGTTTAAAATTATATTGCATGTGTATCATAGGAAGACAACCATAACTATGGCTAAATGTAGCTCTACTTGACTTTCGCTTTTGCATAATTCTTTTGGTTATGCTTATTTTAAAAACTGTTAGACCCTTTTTAATGTTGTTTAACTGAAACTTTCGTAAACACTCCATTCAATTACATGACTTATTATATTTTGTGAATGATTTGTAATATTCCTAATTAGACCATTTCATGTTAATGCAATTATAATCAAAATTATTATTATTGAATATTAAAATTTTTCATTTTTATATTATTGTCATGAAAACCAATAGAGTCAAGAAATTGAATTAGAAGTACAAAATATGAAAAGAAAAAAAAACAATTAAAAATTTTATATACATGAACAATTAAAAATTTGATATACATGATAAATTTAGGATGTATAATTGACTAAAAAAAACTAAACAAATTAGCTAAACCCAGGAATTCAAAACCAGCACCCCAAATATAGGCATAAGAATTTCAAATTCTCAAATCCTGCACCCTAAACACAGACATTTGTAATTCTCAGACATCATAATTTCATAAAATAAGTCCACTGGCATTTAATTCTTAGGGATTTGATTCTGAACCTGTGCATTAAATGTCACAAGCATGCTTGTCCAAGGCGTTGTTTGTCTATGGCCGCATACCTGAACATTTTCAAACCACCTTATCTTTATATTTTGTATTTAGTTTAGTCTATTGCTTTCCTTTTGTTGTCACTGACACAGGGTGTGATGTTTCACACTTTTCATATGCAAGCTTGTCAAAGCTAAAAAAGTTCAAAATGTACTATAGGGGAGACATAGTAGTTGAATCCCCGATCAAGCCCTGTTGTACTCTTTGAAATCTAATTTTTCTTTGCAATTGACAATTTTCAATGCTTTCTTTAGTGATGTTTTCAATGATTTTCTTTCTCTCTCACATTTTATAAAACCAATTTCGCTCAAAATGTGAAGGGAGACTAAATCATATCGCGAGTTTGTTTACAACTTTCGAATTTAATACGGCTAACTTGTTCAAGGAGTTAGAACAAGTTGTGTCCCACAATCGCATGTCTTGTGTTTGAAAAGTTGTGATTGTAACAAGTGGTATTAGAGCTTTGTTAGTGGCTAAGCGAGACATAATTATGTCGATAATCAAACAATTGTCGAAGTCATAGTTTGAGTGACTAATTGAGATTGAAAAGCAATTTTTGTATCTAAGAGAATTGCTAAACGAAGTAAGATTTCTCCAGATCTAACTGGAAAGGTTGGGAGAAAAAGTCAGAGAAATAGACTCATTGAATGCCTGAGTAGACAGACTACTCATAAATGAACAGACACTAAGGGTTGATTTGTCATAATATAAAACAGCTGATGTGGGTAGTTTTAAACGTTGGAGTAGCTCTTTAAGTTATGTCGCACACATGGAAGAGCGTGTCGAAAAGCTTGACTGTTCCCAGAAGACCATGCTAAAGTTGTTCAGTAGTCTGCTAGACGACTTCGAAGCATGTTATTAGAGATTCCCACATGGGAAAGACTGATACCAACCATACTAATACATTATGATAGTACTGCAATTATTGCAAAAGTTTAAAATCGTTATTACAATGGCAAGAGATGACATATACATTGTAAGCACATCACTATTAGAGAGTTTCTCACTATTGATGTAGTTATAGTGGATCACGTATAGACTGATGATAACTAGGTTGATCCTTTGACAAAAGGACTAGCTAGAGAGAAGGTTTTCAGAACCTTAGAAAGAATAGGACACAAGCCTGTAGAAAAATGAATTGCTTGTGAGTCAAACCCAATTTGAAAGACCAGAGATCCCAAGAATCAAGTTCAATGGGTAATAACTAATCACGAGTGATACGAAGAATATCATGCTAGAACACCTAGCAGTTCCATTCTTATTATTAGCATGACATCCTAAAGAGAAAGAAAAGGTTGAACTTAGTTCTTAATGAATTATATACTTGATGTTAAGTGGGGTACCTAGCTACAAAAGTACTTCTGGTAGATTCACCTTTTTGGATGTGGATGTGGATGTGAGGGTCATTTTCTATGGAATTTTAGGCATATTTTCTACAACGTCCACTAAACTAGGATATATGTGTGAGGCCTTAAAGCACGGACATTTTAGAACTTCACTCGAATAATGCTGTGTGGGCAATGCTACAAGAGGTAAAGTTGAAAACCAAGAGTTACTTTACAATACTTTGATCATTGTCACTACGTAAAGGTTCGAATCGTAAGACATCTTTGCTTAAGCATAGTATTACATAGATAGACACTGCTCGATGAAAATATGTTTAAATTTTTTTCAAAGGGGGATTATTGGTGAAAAAAATAATAAAACAAAATGTATTGGCCAAAAATAAGAAACGGTTGGGTTTTCACTCAAAAGTGGAGAATGTGTAATCCTCCTCCTTTTTTGCCTTTTTGAAAATTTGAATCAGTTATGGCCACACATTGATATTTTTATTACACTTCTACCCCTCATACTTCCACTATATAAACCCACTCTCCCCCTTTCTTTTCTTCACAACAAAAACTTCTCTTTTTCTCATATCCTTCTTCTACACAAAAATGAAAAAACTTTTAGTATTTATTTCTCAATTTTTTTAGTTCTCGAGTGCAGTAAGTGCTTTTTTCTTGAGTGTTGGTATTCCAGTGGGTTCAAGTGTTATTCCATCGACGCAGAAGGCTGTTTCATCCTAGGGACGATAGGGTTGTAACAACTGCTAGCACCTAGAGAGCTGAGTCACGAAACGTCTTAAAGAAAGCGAGTTCCACGACTCAGCCCAACAGTTGACGATTTTCTGTTTGCAGGTTTGCCAGTTTTGTCGTTCTAACGAAATGTTCTAGTAAAGCGATTTCAACATGATGTGATGTGACATTTTTGGGGGAGAGAGATGGTTTAGACGCCGTTGACTCTCCCCTTCTTTCTTCTTTTATAAAACCACCCCAATGAAGCTTCTCTTTTCTCACTTCTTGGATTTCCATCTCACTTCTTCTATAGAAAATCCTCTTTTCTTCCACCCTTTACTCTCCTTCTTCCTATTTTATAACTTTTCATGTCTTCACCTAGCCACTTCTTCGAGGTATGCAATAATATACATTTTCTTTATATAAGTTTTATAATTTTATGTTTTATTATATTACAAAATAACACTTGTTTACTATCTTTCTACATTTACAATATCAAAGATATAATTTTACACTTTTGATAAATTCATTGACAAACTGAAGGTATGAAAAGTTGTTAGTATTGTTGTTGTTATTATTATCATTCTATTATTGTTATTATTATTCTTTTTGTTTGTAATCTAATAAACATATATTTGATTTCCTCTGCATTTTGTTTAGAGGTCTTTTCAAAAATATAAAAAAGCGACAAAATATTTATACTATATAAAACAATTTTGAAAACGAAAAAAAGCCAGAGACCCACCGTATAAAATACCAAAAATGTCCTGTCAACCATACCGTCAACAACGCGCGCGTAATATATTTGCTACACGATCGTTTAGATTTGACTATTGTTTGGTACACAATCGTTTAATTTGGTTACATTTAAATTTGGTTACACAATCGTTTAGATTTGGACCCAAATCTAAATGATTTTTTTCAAAACGTGGTTACACAATCGTTTAGGTTTGGCTAAACGATTTTTTTAATTCTTTTACTCCATGATCATTTATTCTTTTCTACACGATCATTTAGATTTGTTTACATGATCATTTAGATTTGTTTACACGATCGTTTAGATTTGTTTACACAATCATTTAGTTTTGGCTAAACCTTTTTTTTTTAATTCTTTTGGTACACGATCGTTTAGATTTATCTACCTGATGATTTATTTTTTTTACACGATCATTTACATTTAGCTACTCTAATCTAAATGATTTTTTTAAGATTCTTTATACACGATCTTTTAGATTTTTGCTATTTTTTGTACACGATTGTTTAGATTTGGTTACCCAAATTTAAATGACGTAAAAAAAGAATCAGAAAAGAAAAAAAACGATGGAAACAAATTGTAATAGGAAAAAAAAAGAGAAAAAAAGAAAGACGATGGAAAGATTAAATGACGTAAAAAAATCAGAAAAGAAGAAAGACGAAATTGCAGCAGAAAAAAAAAAGAAAAAAAGAAGAAAAGAAGAAAGACGATGAATTGCAGTGAGGAGGAAGACGATGAAAGAATCGCAGTGAGGAGGAAGACGATGAAAGAATCGTAGCGAGAAAAAGACGAAAGGCGGATGGGCAAACCTGGAATATTTAAAAAATGGCTAATTTCATGGGTTTTGTTATACGAGCCGTAAATAATTTGATATTTTGTTACATTTATGAAAGTTTCCATTTTATTTAATTATATGATAAATTACAAGAACTTGCAATAATAAGAGGAAAAAAAAAAAGAGAAAAACCCAAACTTGAAGGAACTGAACAAAAGTTTTAGAGGAATAATATATTTAAGTAGGGAGTTAAAAGGGTAACTTTATTGATTAATTTATTCACACTTTTAATACACTTAACTCTCTTTTTGATATTTTGAGAGTTTTTTTTTTCTTTTCTTTCTTTTTTTAGCTTTATAACTTTTGATGTTGTATGGATTCAACTTTTGAACGTTCGATTTTGTTGTAAAAAATATTTAGCAACTTTAAATTCATGCAAATTGGCAATTCTTTGTTATTAAAAAGAAAGGTAAATGGAGATGGGAGGATAAACCAATTGTAAACAACCTGTGTGTATGTATGTATGCATGCGTGTGTGTACATATACATACATATACATATATATATACATATACATATACATATACATATACATATATATATATACATATACATATACATACATACATATATATATATATATATATATATATATATATATATATAATGTTTACAGCAAGAGGAGATTAATCCCAATAAATAAAGAAATGGTTAAGATTGAAGAATAAAAAGTAATTTGATTTTTTTAAAATTTTATAAACAAAAATTTTCATAGATATAACAAAATACAAAACTATTTACGGCTAGTATAACAAGCCCATTAAGGGCGATTATTTTTAATTGTATATTTGCTGTTTTATAATGATTTTTTTCAAATTTGATACTTCTTCTTCTTCCCGATTTTTTCACGATTGTTTTTGAGTTATTCGTCTTGTTTTTTTATATATATTTCTCTTATTCCTAATCTTCGACAACATTCTTTCTGATATTCATCATCTTCGACAACATTGTTTCTCTTCTTCGTCATCTTTGACAATCAAGATCGTTTATATTACTCTATCAATATCGTCTCGGTGATCTTGGTTTCGATGAGTATTCTAAATATTGTTTTTGTTTGAACTCTTTAGTTGATTATAAAATTTTGTTCGAAATTATATCTTCTATATGAAGATAGAATGTTTAGTAGATTTAGGTATTACTATAAGATATTCTGTATTTTGTTATGAAGATTGTTAGTTTGAAGATTTTCACGATCGTTTACATCAAACTAAAAATTTTATATTTCATTATGAATGTTGTTTTTGCTTTTCATTCTTGGTAAGAATTTTAAAGTTTTTTTCTTTTTCGTTTCAAATGTTTAGAAGTTTTAAGAATTATTGTAAGAATTTTGTATTTCATTATGAAGATCGATAGTTTGAAGTTTTTCACAATAATTTTCATTGAATTACCTGATCGTTTACCTTTATCAACATGATATTTTATCCATATAAACACGATCGTTTAGCTGTATGAACACGACCATTTTCAGTATTTAATATGATCAACATGCTTAAACGATCGTGATCGTGTACCTAAGTCAACATGATCGTTTACATTATTCAATACAATAGTTTACTTTATTCTATACGATCATTTATTGTTATCAAATGATCATTTAATATTTATTATCTTTTTTGCACGATCGTTTATTTATTTTTGCATTGTGTTTATTTTTATCATTTTGTACATTTTATTTTCTTTTATTCCGTGATAGATGTCTATCTATGTCTCTCTATTTCTTTTTATCACCATTAAATACTTAATTTTATTTTCTTTTTACAGATTACAATGTCTATTCCTATTGTTGTTTTTTATGGAGATCAATGGAATGACTGTAATATTTATGAAAATTGTTCAATTGCTGAAGTTTTGGTTGATATCCGAGTCAGTTTAATTCTTTGGTTGCTTTGATATTTGAACAAATTGAATTGGATGAATCAGTAGAATTATCATTTTTACTTGATTTTGGTAAAAGTAATGTTCAAACTGTGGTGCCAATAAAGAAAGACAATGATGTTGCTTGGTATTTAGCTTTTGCTAAAGATTCAACTTGTAGAAATCCATTAGTTGTCCATGTAAGTGTTCATTGTTTGGGAATGTCTTCTTCTTCTAGTAGTGTACAAGAGAATGTTGATATGTCACTAAATATAGGTTCTTCTTCTTCTATTTCAAATGATGAAGTTATAAGAGACATTTCTTATTATTTTGATTTAAAGGAAAAAAAGTTTATTTGAAAGTAAAGAAGTGATTTCAAAGTGTTATTGCATAATAGCAGTGAAGAACAACTTTCAATTTAGGACTACAATATCAAATTTGAGAACTCTTGAATTTAGATGTCTGCGTGAAAGTTGCAAATGGTATGTTAGGGCATCTCGTTAAAAGAAGAGTGATTTATGGATGCTGCGAAAATACATTTTTGACCATGATTGTTTATTGAGTACTACCCAAGTTCTCATATGCAAGCTTCTTCAACAGTAATTAGCAGTCGTTTGATAGATTATTTTAGGTTCATCGTTCCTGTCTACTGATCGTTCCATTCCAAAGGAGATTGTGCATAAGGCTTGTAGAAATTTTGGAGTTAATATAAGTTATAAAAAATATTTGGAGGGCAAAGGAACAATAGTAAAGATATTAAAAGGTGACGTAGTTGAATCGTATACATTGATTCTAAGCTTTTTTTATAAATTGGTTGAATCTAACCTAGGTATGATCAATTTTGTATACCAAATTTAAATTCAATTGCAAATAGATGTGGATAGACAAATATCATAGTCTATCTAGATAGACAAATATCATAGTTTATTTGGATTGACAAATATTAGCATCTATCACAGTCTATCTATTCTTTTTTGTTGGTACTAATAGAAATGTTTTGTAATTATTATAGGTACATGCGCTGCTTTAGAAATGGATGATAGTGGTCATTTCAAGTTTTTTCTTGTGGCTTTTGGTGCATCAATTGAGGGGTGTAAATATTATGGACCTATTACTTCTGTTGATGGGACATTTTTTAAATGTAAGTTTAGTGCCATCCTCATTTAACAACCTCATCACAAGATGGTAACAATCAAATCTTTCCTCTTGCTTTTGCCATTGTAGATTCTAAAAATGATATATCTGGTTCTTGGAGAAGATACGAGGTAGTTTTTCAATGCGAGCTAATTTAGTCATTGTTTCTGCTAGGCATCTTAGTATCCCTAAATTTGTTTTAAGAGTGTTTCCTGATGTTGAGTATTGTGTGTGCACAAAACATCTTTTAAGTAACTTGAAACACCATTTTAAGGATCCACTACTTGATAAATATTTCTTTAGTTGTGCTTATGCCTACATCGTCGATGAATTTGAGTACTACATGAGATGTATGGAGTCAGTTTGTTCAAATATCAGAGATTATCTTGGTAGTGTTTATTTTGAGAAGTGGTCTCGGACATATTCATGTAGTAAAGGTACAAGATGATGACATCAAATTGTGCAGAAAGTGTAAATTCAGTGTTTAAAGATCTTAGAGAACTTCTTGTGGCTACGATGCTTAGTTCAATCAGGGATGTATTGCAAAAGTGGTTTTATGAACGAAGTAAAGTTGCTTCAGCAATGAAGAGTCGTTTGACTTCTTGGGCTGAGAATGTGCTGCATTTAGAACATGAAAAGTTAAGAAGATTATTGGTAAGATTTTTTTATGCTTGTATCTCGAACTGACAGAGATAGACTACTAGACTACTATCTTTGTCTATCCAATAAATAATGATTACAATTTATCTGTTTTTGTCTCATATAGACACAAATAGATTTCTTTCTGTATTTATCTGATATATACAGAGATTGAAATCTATTTGTACATGTTTATTCTTTTCTTAATTTTTCGTTATTTGTCATATGTATTAGGTTGATCCAATTAGTATGACTGAATACAAAGTAACAGATGAAAATTAACAGTTCATTGTAAAGTTAAACATGAGATGTTGTAGCTGTCGAGTATGAGATGTTGAAGAAATTCCTTGTGTGCATGCTCTTGCTGTTCTACGAATGCTTAATTTAGATACCTATTCTTATGTATATGAGTTTTATTATAGAGAAATGCTATCAGCAATGTACAGTAGTTGTATTCAACCTGTTAGAACTCATTTGGATTGGAAAGTTGAAGATGCTGTCATGAAAACACCTCCTGGAAGACTAAGAAAACAAAGAATTCCATTTGTTGGCGAATTCAATAGTTCATCCAGATGTTCTAACTGTAATCGTAAAGGGCACAATAGTAGGACTTGTAAGCAAAGTTTGAACAATTAATGAAAATGTGTGATCTTTTTATTTTATTCTAATATATAATAGTATGTATAAATGTATGACATTAAAGTTGTTGAATGACTACAAAGATGATGAAGATTTAATAACGTGATCCCTTAGATTTAGTTAAGAGATCGTTTACATGTATTAACAAGATCGTTTAAACTTTACTAAACGATCGTGTGATGTGCACCACACGATCATTGCTTGATAATTGTACGTAATATAGTTAGGAGATCGTTTTGACATAAGTACGTAGTGGTCTATGATGTATTACACGATCATTTAGAATTGTGGCAAAATATGCGATCGTTTAAACTGTATTGTGCTATATATACATGATCGCTTAAAGCTATATATCCAATATTTTATATTTATGTACACGATTATTTTTATATATTTATAATTATTTTTTGAAAACTATCTAAACAAATACAAACATTCAGTCAAAAGGTGATTAAAATTAAAAAGTAAAAATTGTATACATGTACATCAAACCAAACAAACATTTTATTTACCAATATAATCTGTTTGCCCAAAATTCTATTACATATTGTCATCTAAACAGTTTCATGTTTTTCATAACTAGACATTTATAGTCTGCATTTGTTACAAGGCATTCAACAAATTTGGCACAAAAAATCCCACAATCTAATGATGCACTTTCTTGCAATGTGGTTTTCGATCTAAATATTGGCCAAGGGCCGTACTTGAAATGTTTTATTTGATTGTGTATTCTAGCAGCTATTTCCAGTGAGGGGATGCATCTTGCAATTATTGCAAGAGCTTCATTAACAAGTTCTTTTTTAACATAGTTTGGCATAGAGTTAAACACATAGATCTTGTATTTCATAATGTTAGCTGCAATAACCATCCAATGTTCTTTTATGTTGATGTAATCAACCACGTAGTCAACACCTGCCCACCCAACTTTATCTAGGATTGCATAAATAGCTGAATTAAAATAGTAAGCTAAACCATTTTTCGCCCATAGAGTTATGTGTGCAGTTATGTTTGTCCATTCAACCTCTTCATTGTCTGGTGTCAGCACACAATCTTTAAAAAGTTGTTTATTAAGTGCGGGTTCTTGGTTGATGTCAGACTTGAAGAACAAATAAAACAATTTAGCCAAAATATAATTATGTAGTTTAATTTCTATACAAAAAAATTTAAAGAAGAATAACTAACCATAAATGATGAATCTAATACTGCAAAATCATAGCTACAAAGATGCTTTCTTTCTAACATCTTATTTTGCACGTGATATAATATAACAAATCCATGGTCTACAGAAAATACAAACAATTGTTTAGCGAATACAAGTGATTTCATAGCGCATACAAGCGATAACTTATCAAAATTCAAGCCATTGCTTAGCAAATACAAATGATTGTTTACAACATTCTTTCCGAAACTAAGCGATCGTGTACAACATTTTTTTCGATCGCTTAGCCAATTAAGCGATCGTGTATTATATATAAACGAGTATTTAGTTAAATAAACAATGTTGTACTCGATCATGTAGTTGTATATATAAAATGAAATTTGGAAAGAATACTTACGTCTCCTAGTATCTATGTGTTTTCTTCAAGCATTTTGAAAAATTACTTCTTTATAAATGAGAAGTCCTCTCTTCATTAGTTGTTTTTCTAAATTTCTTCCAAGCTAAGTATGCTTTCCAAATGTTGGATCCACTGGTCACAAGAGACCATATCTATCTACATCTCGCAATTTGACATATGGGACAGGTATTGTAGGTTTTAATATGACTCCAGTAGGTGGAATTATATTTGTTGAAATAAAATTATTTAAGGAAAAGATAATTTTATTTTGGAGAAAGATAAATAATAATTAATTATTGTGGATGATAACTAATTAATTTGGGAGAATTTTTGAATGTAAGCCAATTGCTAATTTCATTAATTAAGATACTGAGTTTTCCTTTTATGATTAGGATCAAGTTAATTAGAGAATTTTTACTATCAGCTAGGGAGTACTTTGTTTGACTAAAATCTTTAAATAAGAAATTCTCCTACTAAACCTTCGAACTGAATTTAAGAGACCGCATGTAATTATGATTATGCATTGATGGTAGCTAAAATGCATAACTTGATGTTATTGATAATGACTATCATTATATTGATAATTGATGATGATGACTGATATTATGTTGATGACTGTTGATGTTGATGATGATGCATGGTATATTAATCACATGATTAAGGACGTTAAGATTAATACTCATGCCATGTTATAATGTTATATTATGATACATGCTATGGATAGGGTGTTCTGTTAGCTTTAGCTATTAGAATCGTACCCGCATAGGTGTCTTTCGGGATCACCACCTTTTTAGAACTGCGTAGTTTGACGGGACCACCAGTCTGACATTGACATAGACATAGACATGATTCGAGTGATTCGACGGGATCGCTCGCAGCCCGATTGTCTTAGTGTTTCCTTCTGGTATACTAAAGACCAGTTTGTTCTAGGTGTTCCTTTGGGTTCACCGAAGACCAGATATGTTCCTACGAGATCATAGATTGCACGTGTTTGGGAACGTGCCAGTTCAGGCTACTACTTTGCAGGACTCTGATGGGAAGTTAACAGACACCTAGCGGGACTAGTAGTAGGTCCTTTACTGAGTATATGTTTATACTCACTCTTTCAATGTTTAATTTCAGGCGAAGGTAAAGGTAGAGGAAAGCTGGCGAGCGACAGAGAAGGATCTGTAACATGTCATATGGGGACTCAGTTTTGCTTTCGCGTATATATATCAGTGTTTCAACATTTTGTTTTTACTGAAAATTTAGTTTCCCTCCTTTAAAAAAAGTGTCTCTTGTTATTTTTTTTGTAATGACCTCAATTTAGTATAAAGAGTTGGGTCGTTACAGCCTCATCCAAGTTGAAAGTGGGGGAAATTCAAAAAGGAGATACCGATGCTGTTTAGCTCAAGAAGAGGAAGAAGAAGAGGAAGAAGAAGCACCTATAAAAAAGAAGAAGTAGTAGTCATTGAGGCAGCCTGGTGTATGCTAGTGTGCCACAGGTGACAGCTTCTAGTAATCTTAGATATGATGAATCAAATTTGCAAATATTTAATGTGAAAAGATTTGTTGACTACGAAGACTTGTTAAGTGTAAAGACCTTTTTTTTCAGCTTTTCAGTTTCTTGAGAAAGGAATGAATGCCTAAATGTTTATTGCAATGAATGCAAGCTTAAAAAGCTTTGTGAACATAATGTATAAGACTTTTTTAGAATTTCTCCATTTTATACTTGTTTAACTTGTGTAACATTATCGCTTATGTGTTGTAAAACGATAGTTTAAAAAGGTTAGCATTATCGCTTATATGTTTTAAGCGATGCTTTAAAGTAATTAACATTATCTATTGAGGGTCTAATGTTAATATTTTACATGTATTTAAAGATCGTTTTGACTTAAATAAAAAGTCGCGTAGATTAATCAGTATTATCGTTTTGATATTATTGGAAGATCCTACCCGACGATCGTTTTGAGTGTATCATTTACATAGAAGAATGCGCTCATTTACATCTTTTAAAATGTTGTTTTGACTTAATTACATGATCGTTTATATATATATTAAACAGTAAGCATAAATAATCTTTTACACATATCGTTTAAAAATACGCGCTGACATTTTAAAAAAGCACACGAATTTACAGTATTGCCCATTTGGTAAAATCCAACAATATACGTACCACCTTATTCGTTTTCGGTCACTTCACAATATACAAATGCACTAATCACTTAGCTTTTCGTCTGAAAGATTTCCTACTCCCTTACTCCTTTTCTCTCAAACGTCTATTTTTCTCTTCAACGTCAAAAGGTATGTTTTAGTATAACTTTAAATTTTTGTTGTTGAACTTGTCTTACTACAATGACGTTTCGTCTTATTTTTATTTCAAATGTTTTGACTTCTGTATTGAACACGATCATTCTGTTGTTAAATTCTTACTCTTAAGCATTTCCGATTCGTTTAAACTTTTATTCTAGAGATTGTTAAATGTTTCAATTTATCATTACTTGTCGATTAACTATATTAGAATGTCTTTCTGTTTAGATTAAACGATTTGTTACATCAAATAAACGATACTTTAACCTAGACTTGAGGATCGTATATATTGGACTAAACGATACATTATATAGTCTAAACAATGTTTGATACACGTAAAACGATCGTGTACATAACAAAAATATATTATGATCATTATTTTTAGGATGGCTGTACCTGACGATAAATACTTTCCTGCCACTGTCTCATGCCAAGTGCAAAAGATTAACACTCTTATTAAGGATAGACTGACTAAGAAACTACTGCAGATGTTCCAGAAAATAATTTTTGGTCCATTACTAAATATCAACATGGCCTTCAACGGCCAGTTAATTCGTCATTTCTTGTTGATGCAGATGCTTGAAGAAGTGAACGCAAATGGAATCTGTTTTTCTGTTTTGTGGAAAAATGTATGTTTCATCCAAAAGGAATTCAATATCATATCCAGGTTATGGCCAAGTAATGTAACATTGGATAAAAATTATGACAATAAGCGCCTATAAAACCTCCTATTTGGATCAGAAAAGAAGAAAATAATAACGTGCTTGGAAGTTGAGGAAATTTTCAAAATTTCAGACACTTGGTAATTCTCATAAACATTGCAGTCATTCCATTGATCTCCATAAAAAACAACAATAGGAATAAACATTCTAATCTAAAAAAAAATATGATTAAGTATTTAATGGTGAAAGGAAGAATTAGATAGATATCTATTACAGAATAAAAGAATAAAATGTACTAAACAATAAAAATAAACACAATGCAAAAAGTAAATAAATGATCGTGCAAAAAAGTTAATAAATACTAAACGATCATTTAACAACAATAGACGATCGTATAAAATAAATTAAACCATCGTATAGAATAAACTAAACGATCGTTTAAAGACGTTGATCGTTTAAACCATCGTATTGACTTAGATACACGATGTTTAAAGACGTTGATCATACAAAATATACAAAAATATTGAAATTTTCATGTTCATAAAGATAAATGATCGTGTTCATATAGCAAAAACGATCATCTGTATATTGGTAAATGATGATGTTGATAGAGGTAAACGATCAAATAATTCAATGAAAATTATCGTAAAAAACTTCAAACTATCGATTTTCATAATGAAATACACAATTCTTATAGTGATTCTTAAAAGTTCTAAACGAAAAAAAAAAACTTTAAATTCTTACATACAACAAAAACAAAAAATGACATTTATACTGAAATATAAATTCTTAGTTCGATGTAAACAATCATCAAAATCTTCAACGATCTTCATAACAAAATACAGGATATCTTATATAATACCTACATATTCTAAATATTCTATCTTGACGCTGAAATATATAATTCTAAACGAAATTTTATAATCAACTAAATAGTTCAAACAAAAAACAATATTTAGAATACTCACCGAAACCAAAATCACTGAGACGATATTAACAGAGCAATATAGACGATCTTGATTGTCTAAGATGACAAGAAGATAAACGATATTATCAAAGATGAAAGATATGAGAGAATGTTGTCGAAAATTACAAAAAAAGACAAAGAATGATCAAGATAAAAGATATATAAAAGACGAGATGAATAATTTGGAAACGATGATCTTGAAAAAATCGAGAAGTAGAAGAACTATCAGATTTGATAGATCGTTATAAAAGAATAAGAGCAAATAAGAAATTCTGAAAAAATAATTTATCTGAACGAACTTGTTGTAAATAGATTACAATTTTATTATATTTACAAAAGTTTTTCAAAAAAAATTTACCAAAAGTGAGTAAAGTATAACAACAGACGCATCCGGAAGAAAGAAAAAAACGGTAGAAAGGTAGGATGGAATGCCTCATTCCGTGAAATAAAAAAGTAGCATTCCAATAGAATAAAATAAAAAATTCCCATCCTTTACCTAAATTCTTCTAAATCAACTCTTTATCTTCCATTTTATTCCAAAACAATCCCAATTTTCCAAATCACAGATTCTGCATTGAGTGGAAGTTGAAATCAAAATATCAAATATTCCTATTTTGAAGTTGGAACAAAATCTGTTATAAAGGGAATCCTCAATGGATGAACCCAACAAAAATCTCTCGATTCTCTTCTATAGATCAAGTAATTCAAAGTTTTCAATCCTTAAACAATCTTCTCCTTTTCGTTGGGCGCTTCCCTTCTCCGATCACTTTCCACTCAACAATTTTGGAATTGCATGGCAACTCACAAGGAGAAAGAGCCAGTTTGTGTGACCGGAGCCAATGGATTCATCGGATCCTGGGTCGTCCGTGTGCTCTTGGAGTCTGGCTACACTACAATTCATACCTCCATCTTCCCCGGCTCCGATTCTTCCCATTTGTTAAATCTCCTGCCCTCTACTAACCCTAATGCTAAGCTTAGGGTTTTCGAAGCGGATGTAATGGACGGTGAGGCGGTGGCCAGAGCTGTGGAAGGCTGCAAGGGAGTGTTTCATATCGCATCCCCCTGTACATTGGAGGATCCGGTTGATCCACAGAAAGAATTGGTGGAGCCGGCGGTTCAAGGCACCGTGAACGTTCTTAATGCGGCGAAGAAGTTTGGAGTGAGGCGTGTTGTTCTTACTTCGTCTATTTCGGCTCTTGTCCCTAATCCTGGTTGGCCGTCCGATATGCCATTTGATGAATCTTCATGGACGGACCTAGAGTACTGCAAATCCCGCAAGGTTCTTTCTCCCTTCCTTTTGGTTTTCATGTTTGGCAACTTCCAATTGGTTGATGGACTGTAACCACCTGTTCTTAAAGATGCCGTTTTGAAAATTACAAGTTATGACTGGTGTGGCCATTTTAAAACTACAAGTGATGACTCAATTATTAACCAGAAGAATTAAGTATACCGAGTCTAAATGCAAAAATTCTTGTGTTTGAGGTCTTTCTTTTCCATATTTTCATACAAAATGTAGTGCGCCTCACTAAATAACATTTTTGTGGGCCTTGTGCCTATGCTCTGGAGGGCCATTGCACCAAGGGCATTTAAAAACAATGGTTGTATTATCCGTGCTTAGGTTCCCCTTAATCTATTATTGTTGACAGCTGATTTTCTATTAGTATAGGTTAAATGTATTTAATGATTATTACTTTAGATTTTTTGTGGTTATGCTCAATGTTTTACATCCATATTGGCAGAGAATTATTTATTGAGTATACAATCCATGTTCATGTTTTATCCTTTTACCTCCATCGACTCCTGAAGTATAATGTCCTTGTTTTAATATTGTTCTGTTTTTTCTTTGAATAATTTTGCAGAAATGGTATCCAGTTTCAAAAACATTGGCAGAGAAATCAGCATGGGAGTTTGCAGAGAATCATGGACTAGATGTTGTTTCCATCTTGCCAGCCACATGTCTTGGTCCTCTTTTACAACCCACTTTGAATGCAAGTTGTGCTGTATTGCAGCAGTTGCTCCAGGGATCCCAGGATACTCAGGAATATCACTGGTTGGGTGCTGTGCATGTCAAAGATGTTGCAAAAGCACAAATTTTATTGTTCGAGTCTCCTACTTCTTCTGGTAGATATCTTTGCACCAATGGTATCTATCAATTTTCCGAGTTTGCAGACAAAGTTGCGAAAATTTGCCCTCAATTTCCAGTTCACAGGTTAGAATATTAGTTGAACAAAACTGGGCTACTTAATTATAACATATGCTTTTCTCATTTTGTATTTTCACACTGTAAATGCATAATTTGTTAATGTTGTTCTCTACATCTACACCTTCAAGCAAATTATCGTTTGCTAATGTTTGAATTTGGCTTGTTAACCACTTGGTCAAATGTAATGAAAGGGACTTTTTTTTTTATGGGGTGCTTGAGTCAAGGAATGAAGCCTTGAACTCCTTGGAGTTAAGAAATATTGGGAATTGTGGATTCTTGTGGCCCACCGTGCTAGGACTTAATCAGCTTTTTTAGTGGTGGCACCCATCTACAAACTTCTTGGACTAAACAAGGCGTGGAGTTCCTACCCAAGCTTTTTTAGGTCGGACACCCCTTAGATATCGAGTATTACAATGGGGAAGTTGAAGGATATGAGGATTTGATTTAACCAATAATCTTCTGATATAAAAATTGATGTTTTGAATTTGGAATTGTGGTGCAGATTTGTTGGAGAAACACAACCCGGGTTGGTTGGCTGCAAAGATGCAGCGAAGAAGTTAATTGATCTGGGATTTGTTTTCACTCCTCTTGAAGTTGCCATTGAAGATACGGTTGAGAGTCTTAGAAGCAAAGGCTTTTTGAATCAGTAAGTAATTATTGAAACTAATCTGAATAATCTTTTTATTCCTTTTGAATGCAAATTGATGCAACTCTATCTATTTTATGAATAAGTAGTAGATCTTGTAGAATTGCTATACTTTGAGATTTGTTTAAATGTCAAGAATATGGTTGGAGGCTTTTATCTTTCTGCTAGTCTTCATGTTAGAATTGTTGAAGGAATTGTGAGACAAACTGATCAGCAATTAATTGGGCTATGCCTTGCTTTTGAGATAAACTCCCAAATAAACTTTGCTAACAGAAACTTCAAAAGTCATTTAGACCTCCAAAAGTCATAATGAATCTAGAAATTCAGATTCACATCTTCGATCCATACTTATTTAATATTAAGTATTTTTATTTATTATAGTAGTTGAAAGACATAAAAATAAAATTAAATGTAGTGTCTTTTCATATATTTTTAATTAGTATAAAGTTTTCATATTTTCAACTTAATTTGAATTTGAATAAAATTTCCCATAGAGTGTTATCTTTATGTTTTTCTCTTTATTCTTGTATTAGAAAGCATGTTTATTCTTGGGTTAAAAAGTATGTTTAACAATTTCAATCTAGTTTAATCAATTAGATTGTGCAGAGTTCGAAATCTTGAAGTTAAAGAACAAGTTCTCTTATGTTGATGTTTGTTCGATCTTTTTTAATAGTAATTAAGGTAGTTCCATTTATCACAAACCTAGGAAGAATCAAGTTTTTTTTTATTAAGTATATGATGCGACGTGGAGAGAAATCCCACGCTCTCTTTCTCTTTGCTTATGCGCTCACTTTTTCCCACTTTTCTTTCTTCATATAATTTGTACAAATGGGGACAATTCCTTTCTCTCTCTCTCTCTCTCTCTCTCTCTATATATATATATATGAGATTTTAGGAATAAATATGCTATATATTTATGTGAAATTATCGGTATCTAGAACTTGGAAAGAGAAATTTTTTAGACTCTTTTGATGATCATTTCGTATTTCGTTTTTAGATGCTTTTCGGCTTTGGTTTTTTTTGAAGTTGTCTCTTTTTTTCTCATTTCTTACCATCATTTGCATCTTTTTTAAGTATTTTTAGGAAAATTTCAAAAACAGAAAGCTAAACAAGTTTTTAAAAATTATATTTTTATCTTTCAAAACTTATCTTTTTAATTATTATTTTATTTTAAATATGGATAAAAATCGGAGTGGAAATAGTATCTATAGACTTAAAAATTAAAAAAAAAAATAGTGGTCTTATTCAAGTTAGTGATATAGGAATTTTTCTAATAATATTATTTTGAAAAATATTATAAAAGAGGGATAGGAGAAAAGGTATCGACATTACAGACTTCATGAGCTGTCAACACTTCTTTTTCTTTATTCTTTATATATATAAAATCTCCGTTATTAAATTCCAACTTTTTAAAAATATATCAATTCTAAAATTATTAAATTAACATATTTGATTATTTTAAAAAAAATCGTAGTTATGAATTAAAAAGTTAAATATTTAAAAATTTACTTATCTATTTGAAATTTAATAATCGTAAACCTCACTGGTGAGAGTATAATTGCATTATTCGAAATTGAATGAAAAAGCTGGGATAAATAATCTCTAGGAAGATCCTTCCCTGCAATAATTTCTCTGATGAACTCATCTTCGGTTATCCATTTCTTCACTTGTTGATTATGTTGATCTAATTAAAGAATAGTAAAGGACAAACACTGTACCTTTACTCGCTAAGGTATTTGAAGATTGTAGTTCATAAAATTTCTCTGAAAATGCCTCTAATATGCGACGAATCTTTTGTGCTTCTCCCGGCAAACGAAACGTCTCATAAAATCTGTCGGAGAACGCCTCACATTGTTTATTTTATATCCATAATTCAATAAAAAAAAAATTTAAATAATTTTTTTAAATCCATAATCAAATATGTTAATTTAATAACTAAGGAATAGCTAATAATATGTTAGGAGGTTGAGATTTAGTAATGATGATTTTATATATATATATAAAGAAAGAAAGAGAATAAAAAAGTGTGTACTAATGACAATTTATAGATGTCCACGACTTCGGTGGACTCCGACTCTCTAGTTTCACTACTTCATTTTTTTCCTCTCCCATCTCATTTTTGACAATATTCTTTTTAAATAACATTATTAGAAAAAAAATGTTATTAATATAGATACTTACTAGAAGTTTATAAGGAGTTGGTGTTCTCTACTTTTAAAAGGAATTTCATATCGTACCTTTTCTTTCTATAACCCCCTAGTTAAAAGTCCAATATTTGACCATAGTGAAGCTTGAGTAACTATTCCTTGGCTAAGAAACCTAAATATAGGTTAGTTTGTCTAATGTATTCAGTTCGCTTCATGTTGACATGCCTTGTTGGATGTATTGGACATACATTTAATCTGTCTTGTAACCTTTTATCCCAAATTAATTCAAAGTTGGTTATGTTTAGATTATAATTTAGAAAATGGTAATAGTTTTAAGGTTGTGTTCCGGTGACTATTTAGATTTTAGTTTTTAAAAATAAAGGAATATTTTCTATCTAAACCACTTGTTTTGTTTTGTTTGGTATTTCCAGAAATTTTGTTTGTTAAGTTAACAAAACTGATCCCTCTGTGTAGCATATCTATTGGTTTAAAGTTTAATAATGAGCGTTTTGTGGTAATTCTAGAGAATGCAAACTACAGTCATGGCCCAATCTCCATCTCTCTCAAGGCTCGAAGCCCCATCCTTTTACATTCCTTTCTATTTTATTTTTATGTCAATAAATATATATTTTTTTTCATAGAATTAAAGCCTGGTGGTTTATTACTTTTTTTTTTTTTTTTTTTTTTTTAATCTTCCTAAGATCTCTTCATTTTCTCATCATCTCCACAGATGTAGAAGAAACCTTTGAAAATTGTAGTCATATATGGTGACAAACCCATGCCTCCCATAAACTCTTAACATTGTTCAACAACAAATAGCAATTGGAAATGAAAACCAAACTTATGTACCATGGGGATGACATGACATTAATATCTTTTTGGCCAAAATCATTCTTGGGTTCTTCTTCACTTCAACACAACAAAAGTAATAGGAAAATTGTCTTTTTTAGTCTCTCATTTCTATTTAATCCTTAAGTTTCAAAATGTTGCACATTTGATTCTTAAGTTTTGAGTTTGATTTCAATTTAGTTTATACATTTTAAAATTTTTATTTAAGTTTTGTTTCAATTTGACCTCTAGATTTCAATATTTAAATTTTTAATCTCAAATTTTTAATAAATACTTATATTTCGTCTTTGGTGTTAACGTCTGTTAATAAATTTAAAATAACTAAAAAAATTATAATTAATTAAATTGTGCTAATTTTCCTACATTTTAAAATTAAATTTAAAATTTTACTTTGTAATTATTTTAAGTAATTAATAAACAATGAGACGGATGTTTGTGAGTGAATATTTAATGAAAAGCTGAAATTTAAATGTAAAATTTTGAGATTTGTGGACCAAATTAAACAAAATTGAAATCTTAAAAGATAAATTATAATATCTTGATATTTAATGATCAAATTGAAATCAAAATCAAAACTTAGAAAAATAAACTATAATAGAATAGAAAATATATATAGACTGAATTGTTATAGAACAAAGTTTTCATACTGAATTGTTTCCTGCGGGAATACATAACAAATAGTAAACGGAAATATGTAGAAAGATGATAAACAAGCCAAGCATATATTCACTACTATCAACTTTTATACTACGAGCGAGAACATTTCATTTTTTTTTTTTTTTTTTGTCGTATGGTTATAGGGATATATCAGGTAATTTCACACGTAAAAGAAAAAGAAAATATAATTTTATCCTGTTTTTTTAGCATCAAATGTGAATGACTTTAAATATTTTTAAAAATTGGCTTCATTGGATGGTATTCTATTATTCATTAAAAAAAAAAATATAGTTTTTATTTTGATTTCAGATCAATCAAATTTGTCTATAAATTTCAATATGTACACACCAATTTTCATGAATTATTTACCTCTTTCTTCCTGTTTTTTCTATTTGGTTCGTAACTTTCTGTTTTCTTTTTTGGCTTTATTTTTCCGTAAATTCGTTGAATCATTAAATAATTCCTTTTATATTCGAAAGTGAAATTTATTTATGGAAACAGTTATGTCAATAATTTTCTTCTGTTCATTATTAAATGTATAAAATAAGATCTATATATACAATCTCACGCATTTTTTAGCGGTTGGAATGTAAAATACATTTATTTTTTCTGTTTGTCAAATTAGTCATTTTCATGGCATGTCTCAATTTCTTTTCAGATTTATTTATTTTGATTTTGTGAATGTGTTTTTCATTGTTGCATTTGCTAAGTGATGTAATTAACAAAATATATGTTTATGCTTTTTTTCTTTCAAATATATAAAAAATCTCTCTAATCTTGTGAGATTATATATTATACAGTTTTGTGCATTACTAAATCTCAAAATAAATAACAATTAGAGGTTTTTAAAAAATTAAAACAAAGTGCGAAAATATTTATATCGGATAAAACAATTTTGGAAACGGAAAAACTCCACAAGCCCACAACGTGAAATAAAAAAATACCCTGGGATTAATCGCTCACACATGCGTGAAAAAGATAATTTTATACCTAGTCTAAACGATCTTATACCCTTGTACCTATTCTAAATGATCTTTATCAAACGTAAATGATTTTGTACCTAAATTTTGTATCTAGTCTAAACAATTTTGTACCAAATCTAAACGATCTATTAGTGATAGTGATATATCTCTGTCTATTTGGAATAAACAACTAATCTTTTAGATATTGGTACACGATCTAATATCAT